>NC_089519.1:500324-640324 GCF_963924715.1 Thunnus thynnus | reverse complement strand
TATATAGATTTTGGTTTTAAGATGACATGTTTTATAAAAGAAAGCCTGCTTTACAGACCTGAGATCATGGAGTAATGAAAGACAGGCAGGGAGGGTCTAACAAAAGTTTCTGTCAAAATGCATTATGGGAAATGTAGGACCCAGTGATTTTGGAGCTTGATACATACTATAGACTAAAATTCATATCTTGGCTTCTGCTCTATCGATTATTGCCAATAGTTTTTAATCTGTCGCTGGCAAGTATCCCAACTTAGTGGAAATACTGAATTACTGGTAAATCACTGTAATAGACATCCTATGCACAACTACAGTCATGTGGAAAAAATGTCAACCCCATTCTTGAGACATTTTGGAAATAATATTTGTTCATTTTTTCAAGTATTAAAGTAATGAAATCAAGGTCACTGCCTTATTTGGTGAAAGAAAGTATGCCAGGGGCTCCTTGGTGGTCATCTCAACTTCTTACTGTCATCATCTATCAAGGGAGAAGAAATAGCAAAAAACTGCCAGAATGTCCCACTGAACTGAGGCATCTACTGTGTTTATGACATTGTGAATTGACATGTCATACTCAGTTCACTATCAGGCTGAGAAATGCTGAAAAATTAAATTCTATGTTGTTCCTCAGGTGTACTTAACGCTGAGCAACGCTCCAGGTCCTCCAGAGCAACAGAGGGCACCATCACGGAGGCTGAGCTCAGTCTGCAGCACAACAGCCCCCACCCAGCCTTTACTGCAGAGCACTGCTGACGTCTTCCTGGACTATGTCTGACACACGCGCACACACACACACACACACACACACACATATCTGCACATACATATGAAACATACAACCCCCCCTACCTCCCTGGTCATTCTCTCCCTTTGCTGCACAAACTAAAAGAGCCAAATAAAACACTGTCAACTACTAACAACACATTCATTCAAACTAATTCTCAACCACTGGCCTTTCTGCATCACACACACACACACACACACACACACACACACACACACACACACACACACACACACACTATGTATATACAACCCTGCACTAGGCTCTCACTACTGGCCTCTATCTAATCTCCCCATTTGATCTCTGTGGTAGGTATTTAAGGTGCACGTCTATATAAAGCAGACTCCAGCTCTAGCTGCCCATCAGATACATCAGCCATCAGTGGTGGGAGGAGTTCTGGCTTGCAGTCGGCCTTAAAGATTAAATTTTAAGATGCTCTGGGGAAAACAGAGACTACGAGATGGGCACTGACGGGAGTAAACACTTGACCTTGGGAGATGATATTGGACTGAGGAAAAGCAGCAGAGTGGGTGCTCTGGACTACAACGGTTCTTTGGCTCAGATTTGTCTCCCATCTTACAGGAATAATTTGATTTCATTTTGGTAAATAAACTTACATTCAGAGTCTTAGATTAGAAGATAGATGCCACTCTCATTTCTGTGCATTAAGTCTGGAGCTATAGCGAGCAGCTAGTTAGCTTAGCTTAGCATAAAGACTGGAAACACAGGGAAACAGAAGGTAACATAGGCTGCATACCTGCACCTCTTAAACTCACTGATTCATATCTTCTTAGTTTAATCTGTGGAAAAAAGTAATATGTGTTTTTAACTGAGGATTGTGTGTGGGACTATTTCATGGCAGGAAGCAGTGACTATAGACTGTAATAAATAATGGATATAGCCACCATGACATCACCCGTTGGTTTGTGGACTCCCGTTTTGAAGCCTTGACTGTTGTCATCTTGGACTTTTGGAGCTAGAAGTGAGCAGCCTTAAATTTAAAATTTAAACAGGTGAGTTATATTCACCGTACAGTTGTCATGAAAGAGGAAATTATCTATACAGACCAAAACCGTCGTTGCACCAGGCTGTGAACATGTTTATTTGTGCTGTAAATTGGGGCATTTGAACATGACGGTCTACAGGGATTTTGGAGCCAGCCTCAGGTGGCCGTTTGAGGAAGTGTAATTGTTGGCATTGGCTTCATTTTTAAACCCCAGAGATTGCCGCTTGGCAGTGACTAAATCCTGTAGACTCTGCTGGTTGCCTGGCAACCTTATTTGAACTAATTTAGCATTTTATTTCTTCCTTTTGAGAATTAATGCAAGTTTTGCCTGTTCAACAAACACATCTTGTGTTGCTGTTTTGACTAAGAGAACCTGAGTTGGTGTTATAAATGTTTGGGCTTTTTTTTCTCTAATTAGCTTAAATATTAGCGTGTATGAGCACAACTAGTGTGTGTTTGCCTGCTGAATAAACCTAACAGTATCACAGTCAGTCCAGTAAGGCACTGCACCCGGCCAATAAATAGTCCCACAACTACTTCCCTTTTTGTATTGATTTAACAAACCAGATAGAACATGTTTATTAGATTTAGAGGTGCTAGTAGGTGGATTTTGTTACCTTTGGACAGAAACAAACTACCTGTTTCTCTGTTTCCAGTCTTTATGTTAAGTTAAGATAATCATCTCCTGGTTTCTATTTCATGGACAGACATGAGATCATCTCTTCTAAACTATCACTTTAAAAAATCTTAATTTACTGAAACAGAAGAACAAATACTGAGAAGCTGTCAACAGAAGTCAAAGTAAAACTGTTTTTTTATGTTTTTTAATACCATGTGATATGTTTTCTTTATCAAGTATAATAAATGAGCCATAGCAACGTGGCATGTAAGTGATGACTCCTAATAAAAAAAACAAAGCCATAAGTTACAGAAACTGTGCGTTTAGCTTTGAATACTGTGACTTAGAAAAGACTCGATGGTGTTTTGCTGTCTGTATTTTTAGCTTTAGTTTAGTCTCCTTAGCGAAGCCACTGGCCAGGCATTTAGGACTGACTGTGTGTCCTCTATACTTGATTTATGTTAAACATGTATGCAATGTAAATACAATAGAGATGTGCCTTTTAGATTTGTTTTTTTTTTTGTAATACTGGCTGCATTTGTTGGTGAAGCAGTTATTGTTGAGAGCAGTCGGAAGAGCTTCTGTGCTCTGGTTTTGAGATTCGTGCAGTTTTGATACAGTTGGTTGACTTGTAATAATAAAGAAAGTACCTGTGATGGTAAAACAGACTTAAAGTGTCTCTTTCCTCTGTGTGTCTTTACTCTTCTCTGTGAAACAAGACAGAGTGTCTACAGTCATGCTGCAGGTTGGACAACTTTGGGCAAATTCGAAATTTGACCTGTTGACAAGAAAGTCCTGAGTAAAACTGTTAAAACTTCATCCTGAGAGAAAAACATCAATTATTGTCCAAAACTTTGTAATTTCAATAGTTGTCAAAACCACAAATGTGGAGCTCATGATAGCACTAGTGCACCAGTCAGAGGATCACCACAGTCGGGTCCATCAACTGGGAAACAAACCAAAACACAACAGAACCGCTGAAGACGAGTCACGTATAATATTTGCAACTGTTTTTATTTTCAAATTGACCAAGAGGGGAGAGAGGGTTATAATAATAGCAAACATTTTGCTTCAAAATATTGATTATTACATTTGACTTTGGGGTAGATAAAGGAGCACAGTTCAAGAGCAGAAGAAGGGATATACATACATACAGTACAGGTAAGCATAGCACCGTTTTACACTGAATACTGGTGTTCTTAGCTTTGTGTATGTGTACAGTATTATACTAGAACTAGGACTCTTCAGAACCAAATTGTGTCGTGGACAGGTGATCTGTGTGTCTCTGTGGAGGGGAGGGGGGGCCTCGCTGTCTTTTTCAAATATCCTACACCTCGACGTTCGACAACTTTTAAACTCTTTTCCCGACCAGATGATGTCAGAAAGTTATTGCAAAATAAAAAATAAAACAAACAGACAAACAAAAATAAAGTTTGTATTGGTGAAACATTCAGCGGTTCTTTTAAAACCTGTAAATAAGATTCTAAGGTTCTGTATGTGGATGCTTGCAGTGACAAACATGCCTTTCTTTTACTCCCCTCGGTTTCCTTCATCACAAAGCCTGTCAAAGGTTTTTCCATAATCAATAGTTACAACATCCATTAGTCTCTTTAAAAACACCTTTACATTCTTTGGGCTGGGTATCAGTGACACATACTCAAACTATAAACATTTCAACAAACCCAATAGAGTGATGCTGTAAACACACACTAGTCTATAGATGGGTGATGGGTGGAAGACCTTCCTCTCATCTCCACGGTTACTATTTGAGACTGGTCCGGCGTGTCGTTACTGTGATAAGTGCTTGTTGAGCAGTCTGTCATTGTAAAACAATAACAGCAGCCATCTTCTTCATAGCCTGACTGGTGACCAATGCTCTGCATTGCCTGACATCCAGTCACACATCTGTTTCCATATGAAAATAGAATGGGGTTACAGTGACAGTTAACATGCATACAAATGTTCTCTCTCACACACAAACATGTATTCAAGTTGAGCTGTCCCACACACGGGCTTGCAGACGTCTGAGCCCAACCGGAGAGGAAGTTTCTTGAATATTACAATTATTTCTTTATACTGCAACGCAAGAACTGATTGGCTATCGCCAGGGGAAACCAATACTGACCCCCGAGTGATACAAGAAGTAGGATCAAGACGAGGAGACGCTATATTCGCACGTAGTGCAAACATACACACACGCACATGCACACGCACACACACACACACTCCTCTACACTCTGAGACGAAACACATTCTGAATGCTCCTTTGCCAACCGTTACGCTTCCTCCAATCTGAGGCTTTTCTGTTTGATATGGCTTACAACTGCGACACAGAGGCTGAGCTCCAATCCAACTGTGAATTAAACATGGACGTGAGGCCAGCCCTGCTTTGAACTGCTGTTTGAGAACTGAAAGACAAGAGAACTAAACTGCATGAAGGTTTCTGAGGCCTAAGAAGAGAAAGAAGGATGAAACACTGATGATACAGAAGACCATGAGACGGTTTTTAGAAATGCAGGATCGCTGGTTCAATGTGGTCTGACAAGAGTTCCTCTATATCCCCCCCCCCCCCATCAATAATCATAAAATAATGAAGAAAAATAGCACTTTTTTTTTTGAACTCTCCTCTTCAGACGCTTCCCTTTCCATTTCTGTTTTGATAAGTAAACAACAAGGAAGGCTCTAAGAAATCTAGGTCAAATTTTTCTTCAGTCACCACACCCTTTGTGACACTTCTTCCTCTGGTCTTTGCAGCATCACTGTCTAATCCTTCCCGGTCTGGATCCAGACTGAGGCAGACGCAAAACTTTCCACATTCCTGAGAATACAAGTACCATCCAGCAACTTCAAAACCCTTACTAAGTCAATTATTGTAAGACACAAGGGGCATCAAACACACACACACACACACACACACACACACACACACACACACACACACACCGACCAGACGCTCATGCACACAAAGATTGTATTCTCAAAAACACACACTAGCTCACAGAATCACACCACAGTTTACAAACAACTAGGTCTTGACAGTGATTTACTGTACACAACCACATCAAGTGCTAAAGTTTCAGGAGGTCGAGGATATACTGTTTGTTACGTATAGGGCTCTCTGACTGTTCAAAAATAATCCCTTCTATATACACACGCATCAACTTTATTAGGGGTAATATCTTTTTGGAAAATATATACGCCTTTGAGTAGTCTGCTCAAAAAAAAACAAAGAAAACATAATGGACTATGTTATTGGCACTTGGAATCACTAAACCCGTTATACGTACAGTGATCATCAGTTGAACTGTCATCTAGTTGCTTGCTTAACATAATTTGTACTTGCAAAGTTAAAAAGAGCCGTTTTTGTCTCAGAGACAAAGTGTTTAAAAACACAATTTCCACAAAAAAAAAAACCCAAGCCCAACCTTTTTTTTTTTTTTTTTTTTAAACAAACCGACAGAACTTTAAAGCCTTATCCTGGACTTCTTTTTTTTTTAGAGAAGGGGGGAGGAGGGGAGAATGGGGTCTGAGAGAGCACGTTGTTGCTCCATCTTTGACCAGAAAACACTTGAACAAAGTAAAAAGTCATTTTTCAAAAGCGACTAATAAAAGCTTACACAGTTATTCTTTCCATGCAATCATATAAAATACTACATTTCTGTTTCCTGTTAGGCTATATTGGATATTTACAAGTTTTTCTTTTATCATACAGTAAATCTGTACAAGGTCAGTCCACCTTTGACACACCTTCCAAAACAAAAAAAAAAAAAAAAAAAAGAGTCTGTCGTTACCATGGCGATAAGGTGTTCTCTGGATTTTTGTTAAGTTTCCACGGAGACTGGAGCTCCCTCACAACCCCACCTCAGATGAGGGAAAGGGGGATTTGAATCCATCCTGTTGCCATGGTGACAATCTTTGGTGAGTTCCTTGTGGACTCACTTGGTTTTTCCTCTTTCCTATGATTGGTTTCTTTCAGATGGAGGAAGGGAGGATTTGAAGAGGGGGGGGGGAAGTTTGTGACAGCCAGACAAACAAAACAAACGTACGCAGCAGTAATCCCTTCAGAGTTTCTATTCCCGGGACTTTACTGCGGTTGGCTGCTGACGCTGTCAGTCCTGTGTGATGATGAGGCTTTCTGCTGTTTCTGGGGCTGTGGTTTGAGCTGCTGCTGGTGCCTCTGGTGGTGAGATTGTTGTTGCTGCTGTTGTTGTTGTTGTTGCTGCTGCTGTTGCCGCTGCTGCTGTTGTTGTTGTTGTTGTTGTTGTTGTTGTGGTTGTGGTTGCTGTTGGTGTGTCGCCTGGGTGAAGGTGCCCTGTTGTTGGAGTGGGAAAGCTGCCTGCAGAATCAGCTGGGTAGACTGGTTGCTATGGAGAAGACGAGTGCCCTGACAGAAAGAGAGAACAAAAATATTAGAAAAATAAGCCATGAACACATTCAGATTCTGTAGTTATAGATCATAATTACTAACTGTAGCAGAAATATAACCCTAATAAAACATAAATAGCATCATATCTGTCCTTACAGACACCTCTTTAAATCAACACTATCTGCTGCCCTCTACTGATACCTGTAGAAATTGCTGTTGTTGCTGCTGCCCCTGCTGGCCGCTCTGAGCCACTACAGCCGTCTGGTTTTGGCCGTCGGGCTGACCTTGTGGAGGTTGGGCTGGCTGAAGAGTCAGAGTCTGGGTTTGTCCTCCCTGCTGAAGGGACACACCAGTTAATAATGGAGAAAAAAAACAAGGAAGATCTCAGCGATGTTTCTTTTGTAATATTTTAGGCAGTGGGAGATAAACCACCATCCTCTTCACATCTTCTTCTTATCTGTTCTTAAAAATATTTCAGTTCTCTACAGACAGACTGAAGGTGATGGATCGTATATCATATAAACTTTGTTAACTTCTAGTCTCTTGTTCTTTTCATTTGAGTCATTGAAGTTTCAAGGAGTTGACAAGAGTAAAGTAACTTTAAACAAAAAGACGTTTTTCAGACCACACTGCTCTATTTTCTTGATTTACCATCAACTCACTATATTTTCTTTTCAACCTTTCAAGACTTAAAATATTCAGAGGAGATTATCTGAGCAAACAAGCAGATTTTCCCCACAAATTCAACAGGCTCTAAAATGTCTCTTCAACACTCTCAGGGCCTCCAACTATAACCACAGTCTGTTGGCGCTGAGCAGCCTCACACATGATGGATGAGCTCTAATGAGACCAGTGCTCATTCCTCAACGTAGGCAGATACACTTTCTTTAGTTTCTTCTATGTCTCACACAGCTTTGTCCTTACCTGTTGCCCACCAAAGGGGTTGTATGCGGTGACCACCTGTCCCATGAACATGGAGGTGGGTACCATGACTGCGCCACAAGCCATTGGAGCTGTTACGAGTTTGGTCACCAGCTGCTGCCCTGCTGGAAACCTGGAGAGAGTGAAATAGAGAAAAAGGAGGGTACTGCACCAGCTGGGTTTCAGATGGGTTTTCTGCTTACTAAGGAGAGCTGCTTCTCGTCCTCTTACCGGATCTGTCGGTCCTGTGTGAAGGTGGCCACGGCTGTGCCTTGCTGAGTGTTGTTCTGCGGCAGGCTGGTGCTGATCTGCAGCACATTGGGCTGCCCCGGCTGGGAAATCATCATGGTGTTGTAGAGTGGGGCAGAAACAGAGCCCTGGGGCTGGGCCTGCGGAGGCTGCTGAGGCTGGCGTTGGGGCTACATGTGGGGAGGGAAAGAACAGTTTCTTCAAAAAAGCAAAGTAAACTGACAAAGGATAGATTTTTATGAATTTAATTTACATGGATGTTCAATCACTCAGCACCCCTGAACGTGTTAGATCACATCTCATGTAAAGAAAAGTGTAACTGCAGCTACCGAGGACCAGTCTGTAAAGGCTTCCTGCTGTTTTCTTTGTTTTGTGTTTACACAAGTGCACAGAAGGTTCACACTCGTATGTGTCTGTTGTGAGAGAGATTTAAATAGTTAAATATCATTTGATGCATTTTCTTGTTTATATTATATATGTTACAAATGTTTTCAAACTATGTTTGTTCTTGATTCAATGTGATGATCCCAGTCACACTGTGCTTGATGACTAGTTGACCTCTGACCTCTGACCTCTGGGGTTAGCTGCAGAAATCTTTGCCTCCAGCCTGCTGTTTTAGACATTGTGGGGATCATGAGGTACCAAGACCAGCTCATTTGATGGATGTCCTTGTTTCAAGTCATGGACCATTAGGTCTCTGTGCCATCATCATATGACCATATTTGTCCATTGAAGGACCTGAGTCTTGAACTTTGCTTCTGGAAAGGTATAAAGTGCTTTGGTTTGTGCTCAATCTTTAGAGAGAGAGAGAGAGAGGGGGGGGGGGGGGGGGGGGGGGGGGGGGCGGCTGAACAGAATGCTTTCTCTCCAGAAATACAAGATAAGATAAGATTGTATTTTTGTTTTGTGTTTGTGTATTTGGACATTTGCATAATTGTTACTGTATTGTAGAGTGTCTTCAACAAGTAACAATGTTTAAAGCTTTCTGTGAGTAGACTCAGTTACACTGTGTGTGTGTGTGTGTGTGTGTGTGTGTGTGTGTGTGTGTATGTGTGTGTGTGTGTGTGTGTGTGTGTGTGTGTGTGTATGTGTGTGTGTGTGTGTGTGTGGAGACTCTGGTTTCCATGCAGCTTGTATGAAAGACTTTTTGCTTTTTACTTCTCTCCTCCTGACTGGACATTGGAATCATGTGATGATGGTTCTTTGAATGAAAATGTTCACTTTTTATCAGTTTTTAATTGTAATTTTTTATCCATCAATTAAATGGATTCTTTTTAATGCTGGGAGTCAGTGCAGGTCATTTCTTTATGAAATGGGACTGATTTCAATACATGGAAATATGTTCATGTGCTGTGTAGGACAGAGTATATACTGTAATACTGTAATACTGTAATAGTTTTAGTAGTAAATCAACATAATAAACAGTTTTACTCCAACAGGAAATGATACAATGATTGGCCCATCAAATCTCAACCAAACTGAAACTGTAGAATAACTGACAATAAAAACTTCTTCCTCTATTTCTGTCCATCAACGAGACACTTTGAATAAACTTAGTTTTGTCTTTTTTTAGTGAACACTTTGATTTTTATATGTAGTATGAATGTTTAGGTGCTGCCTTTGTCCTGACTCTGTTTTGAATTAACATTATTGTGAAATGACAAACTGATCATTATTTCTCAATAGAGTACGGGGGGGTGGGTGGGGGGGGGGGGTGACGGGTTGACGGGGGGGGGGGGGGGGGGGGGTCTCCAGGCTACGGTAAATATGACAGTTTGTGTTTTTCAGTCTCTCACATGATGACTCTCTATCAGCCCGCTCTGTGGCTGCAAACATTACAACTGTGTTTTGTGTAGTTTGTGAAATTGTCCAAAAAAATGTGACCAAAAATGTCAAAGTTCACACCAGATTAGTGAACTGAGAGGACACTGAATACATCATTTAAATGAAATGAAGAGAAAAATAAAATGACAAATGATTTTCACTGAGCATGTCTTCTGTGTGTGTGTGTGTGTGTGTGTGTGTGTGTGTGTGTGTGTGTGTGTGAGTGTGTGTGTGTGTGTGTGTGTGAGAGTATGTGTGTGTGTGTGTGTGTATGTGTGTGTGTGTGAGTGTGTGTGTGTGTGTGTGTGTGTGTGTGTGTGTGTCTCACCTGTGCGAGGGCGTTGGTCTGTTGCTGCAGGCTCTGCTGAGGAGGAGGAGGAGCCTGCTGCTGGATGGTGAGCTGCTGAGTTCCTGAATGGACAGGGTTAACTGCCGTTTGCTGCACTTGATTGGTCAAAGTAGTCGTCTGCTGGACCGCCCCCACCTGAGGGAGCTGCACGTTCATCGCCCCACCCTGCTGCTGCAACAACATCTGTAAGGAGGGAAATATCCACAGTCAGGCCAAAGTCATCTGTCTGTCCAGGTTCACACTGTATGCAGTTATTTTTATGCATTTATTTGCCCGGTCTAAAAATGTGATTATTATAATAACAGAATAATTTACTGGGGAAAAAAAAAACTTAACAGCGTGCAAACTCACGTTGTAAATTCTATTCTAGTCTATTAGTGCTGTTCCCTCTGAATAGAACTAAAATAATACATAATGCATGATTCTAGATGTAGGTCGAAGCCAGGTACAACAAGAGAAAAAGACAAACAATACACCTAGTGATGTTTTAGAGAAAGCTTTCATGCTAGCTTTGTTCCAGTGAGTCGGAGCGAAACCGAAGAGCTACAACTTAGTTCTTCATCTTTCCAGCATCAATGCTGTGAGAAATAAACTAAGGAGGCTGCAACCTTTTAATTTAATTATCTCTCTGATTTATTGTTGAAAAACATATTTTTTCCAGTAAAAGGTCATACTATTTTATCATATGTAGTCTGTGGTCTGTGTCTTTCTTCTGCCCAACTCTAACTGAATAAGACTGAGGACAGAGACAAAGACAGATGAGAGAGGAGAGAAATAAAATGAGGGAGAGAACATTTTAGATGATGACACCAAACATTAGAACTGTTTCATTTCAGTCAACGCACTGTGGACTAAATTTAATTCATATACAACAAGCAGACTCACCTGTATGCCCTGTCCTTGGACTCTCTGCAGCTGCTCTTGGATGTGTCTCAGCTCCTCCTGCTGTCGCTGAATATTGGCCTGAATCATTCTGGTCCTTTGCTCCAGCTGCTCCTTTAGATGCTGCATGGCATTCACCTGCGCTGTGAACTCCATCACCGGCTGCAGGTGGAGAGAAAAGAAACAGGTCACTGACTTCAGCAGTATTAACTACATGTAGATGCAGTTAAACTCCACAGAACGTCGTCTTCATTCTTACCTGGACATTTGTCTGCAGCTGCTGTGGTTGTTGTTGTTGTTGTTGCTGCTGTTGTTGTTGCTGCTGCTGCTGTTGTTGTTGTTGTTGTTGTTGTTGTTGTTGTTGAGTGATCATGCCTGGAGTTACACTCTGACCAGTGGTTTGTGAGCTCATTGACTGCAAACATGGAGGAAAACAAGAAACATACGACAACTGTTACATTTCATTGACTTCACTGTTATAAAACAGCATTAAGTGCTAAAAATTAAATCTCCATGTGTGACTCATGGTCACAAAAGATTATCTGTCAAAACAGGAAGTTATGATCAATGAAGTCCCACCTGGCTGCTAATGGATGAGCGCCGCTGTGATGTCATCTCCATGGTGGAGGCCAGAGACTGCCGAGGAGGCGTTGCCGTGTCCATATGTAGCTTGGAGGCTGTTGCTGCAGAGGAGAAAGCATTGATGAGTAAGAGTCCTACTCAGACACTGACGATGGTGTCTGATCTTCCTGCAGGGCTTCGTCATGCATCTTTAGACCATATGTACACTATATCTGATTAGTATTACATGTATGTCTATTAATAGTGAGTGTGTTTGTGTGTATGTGCATGTATGTGTACACATGTGTCCTTACAAGTGCAAGTGTTGTCAGAGACATGCGATGAGGACTTGCGGGAACTACGTGAGGAGGTTGAGGGTGTCCGACTGCGGTCAAATCGCTCCAACGCCTCCTTGAGACTGGATGTATTCAGCTGTGACTCTGAGCCAGAGTCCTGACTCTGGAAATAACCAAGCAGACACAAAAATACACTTGATACCTGATCATTCAACAATCATTTCACACTGTACGCTGGTAAAAATAACAGGCCTAATGGACAAGTGAGCAAAGGGTCATTCGGGATAAAATCCATGAAATTTGAACCCACAAAAACATACTGCAGAGTGAATACACTCCATATACTACAGCCAGCTACTCTACCAATTCATAGAACAAGATTAATAACCCAAATAGGCCATTTATTAACAAGTGCAAGTGTTTCACGACAGGAAAATTGGATTAACGTAAGATTAACAGCCACTATCCTAATTACCAACATGCAAAGGTTGATTTATGATACAGAAGTATGTGTTGTTCTCCTCTTGATGTAATCACAGCCCCATTCATTTAGAAAGCATCCCAGGACAGCTGATTGTATTACACCACATATCAGCTGTTTGGGTCAGAAAGTGCTGCTGCGGCATAATACAGAGCGCAGCATGTGGAGGGATACGGAAGTTCTACGGTTGAGAAAATGTAGTGCCAAAGGAAAGAGCTGTCAGATGGCGAGTAAAGCAGTGAGACTTTTCTAATTATAGCATACACTTACTGATATTGATTTTTTTTTTAGGTGTGTGAAATACATCTGGCTGCTGGTCCACAGCAGTACATCACTGATTACTGCAGGTACACTGACTGACTATGGAAAACTACCTCATACACCCACTACACACAATCTGAATTATCCCTTTAAAAAGAAGTGGATGGATAACAGATGGGGGTGGGGGGGGGCAGGCTTTTAACTTCCTATTTATGTGAAAATTTTCATTACATATCTAAAAATATGATGTCTCTTAATGAGGCTGAATATATTATTATTTTGTATGTGTTGTATATTGTTAGTAAAGAATTTCAGTCAATCAACAAATCAATCCATCAACGTTGAACTAGTAATCATTTAGTGATTAATTCACAAACTCAAATCTATAGTTTTTAAAAAAAATAAAATAATAATTACTCTTGAGATCCTTTGATGATTGTTATTAATATATTTGTTAATTTCTTACCTTATCCACAGTGACCTCTGGGTTGGACTCTTCGATGCCCAGCTCCCTGCGCTGCTCCGCTCTCACCTCCGCATAGCTGCAGACACAACAGGAGAAAGAGCAACAGGGTGGTTTATATGAAGGAGAAATGCTGCGTCACCAGTCAATAGATCATAGAAGTGGATATGAGGAGTCTTGTCTGATGATCTCATGTTATGTTTAATGATCAGAACAAAGTGGACCATCACTAAAAGCTATAGAAAGCTGGCAGTACCTGACTACTGTGTGTGTGCAGACAATAAATTCAGGCCGAGAGTTCCACTGGTGATAGGTGATGTAGTAGTGTGTCTGCAGCCATATCCACTGTTGACCCTTAGTCAGGAAACGGTAGTAGCAAGACTTCCCTTTACCGTACTGCATCACTGAACAGGGCAGAGAAACAGACGAGCAGAGACATGAGAACCAACAGACAGAAAGGCTTTCACAAAGCTGAAAGTGTGTAAGTGTGAGCCCTCACAGTGTTCATGACACTTGGCTAGCGTCTCCAGGTCGTCCACGTGGTAATAGTCGTACCCTGATGTTCCCAGAACCTCGAATGGCAGGTAGCCTATGATTGGTGGAGCTCTGAAAAGAAGAAATGGCATCATTAGAGTGACCGAGACCACAGAAGATGCTGTCGGGTTTCAGCAGCTCAATTATAAAATATGTCAATCAGATGAGCATCCCGTAAATGTTAGTAGAGATTATACACCAATAAATGTGTCTGTGTTTACCTGTGGTCTAAGAAGAGGAACTTCCATTCAAGACTGTGTCTGGATGTGAATTCTTCGTTGGGCTCTTCCACCGTACACATCTCCTATAAACAGGAAAACAACAAGTTTCACATAACCAGGAGAAACATTTGGTTTGTTTCTTTCTTAGTGGCATCAATGTGGCAGCTTCATTCAATAACCAAATGGTATACTGAATAAACTGATGAATTATTTGTGTGTGTGTGGGAATACCTTGATAAACTGAGGTTTGGCCAGCCGGACAGTGGCCACGAAGCACACCTGGTCGTCAAACGCAGGCTGTAGCGATCGCTGTAACACCCCCGCCAGACCGTTCCTCGTCACATTGGGAACTAGGCAACAGAAAACAGAGCGCGCCAGTGAAGAAGTTACTTACTCTGCCAGTCAACACCACTTTCAAGGTGTCTGACTGAGGACTATGTAATAATTAACAAACTATTAATAAACTATATTTATGTCATACCGTTGTTAAGTGACTTGAAGTTGCCGATGAACTTGACATATTCGTAGACGGGGGATTGTTTGGGGTCGATGGCCCCTCGCAGCATATGACAGCAGAACTCCATGCAGTTCTTAGCTGGAAAAAGAGATAAAAACACAGAATTTAGCAAAAAACTAATTAGTGTGACATCCAGTAAAAACCTTGTTCATGTGTTCAGAGTGATGCGTGGTGCTCCACTGATCAAACACTATAATAATGATAACCTCCTTCAACCTCACATACAAACAGACAGTACGGTGCAGGTAACATGACTGAGTGTTACTGACTCTTTAAGTAATCGGAGCTGAGGCCCTCTTGGTCAGTGGGGTGTGTGGACAGAGCCTTGTACACCTCAGAGTGTTCCCCAACTGGCAGAAAGTTTAACAGGTTCTGGTCCACCAAGTCCGCCTGGAGAACAAACACACACAGAAATGCATGAGAACCTACACACAAACTAGAAGAAAATCCTTTTCAGTGCACACAGGTCATCCAGACATGTTTAATCTGAACAACACAAAAAATCCTGTTACAGCTTGTTCTACAGTATTCAGGCCGGTTTTACTCACCGGTAGGTGTTCTAGTAGTGAGGTGATGCTCTCAGAGACGTAGAGGATGTTCCCATCAGTCATTATTGCTATAAAGAACCCGTCCAGAGCCTGATGATGCAAGACAAGACAAGGAGAAAACTCTTTAACATTGTGCTTCAGCAGTAGAAGTTCAAATGGACTTTTCTTTAAATCAGAAGATATTTAAAATGGTAATTTAAAACTAATGAAATGATTCAGGATCTTTTTTAAAATAATGCTAATTCAATTCTAATCCAACAGGTCATTTTCACAGCAGGAGAAACACAGGTGTTATTACTAATAACATTGTCTCAGTGAGCCGGCATGCACAACACCAGCACCCTGAAACTGAAGCAGCTTAATGCCCATCATTAGTTTTATTATTTACACCTGTGATGTGTCAAAATGTCTTCCATTTGTTCAGGTGAATTTGAAATGAACACCCTACCACAGCAGTAAAATAACAGTGAACATAGCTTCTGTGTGTTTCTGACCTCCAGCATGAGCTGGGTGAACTCCTCGTTGCTAAGAAACGGAGGCTTCCAGTCCTGCCTGATCTCACTGGACTCCGACTGGGCGGCGATTTCTGAAGGTGGAGAAATAAAAGCAATTTGATTTTTTTTATGAGGAAGTCTTTTAGGAAAAAGTCAAGTAAGAAAAACATGAACAGGTGACAAGACGGCAGAAAAACAAAGCCTACAATAACACAAGACAACATGCTATAAAAATGTATTGATAGTGCAAGGCTCAGAGTGAAAACAAGGCAGTTAAACAGAACTGATAACACAGTGCACAGAGTGCAAGCACCGTTGATAGTTAATTGTTCTGCGTGGTCATGATAACAGCTAGAAAGGAGAAGTGTTTCTCTCTTAAAACGAATAGTAACTCATTCTCAAACACATAATTCAACTACTGCACAACAATCAGTTAAAGTAAATTAAGTAAACAAGACACGGTTGAAAGGTTCAAACTAATTCAAGGGTAATTTAGCCGTCACTAACTGCACCCATGTCTCATAAAAAGTGTTATAAAAACATGTTTCTTTCAGCAAGCTGAAAGTAAACAAGCACAGACAACAGAGTAACCGAGAGTAACACTTTCAACCTAAATATAGAACAAAAATGTCCACCAGGTGTTCCACGTAAACACAGGAAGTGAGGTGAGGATGTGAAAACAGAACCGACCTTTGTGTTTACACAGGAAGTCGATGCTTTTCTGCAGGATGGTGGATTTGTCCATCTTCCTCGTATTGCCTGGCAACATTGTGCCAAGTTCCTTGATGAGGACATTGAACTGGTCTCTCCTCTTCTTCTCAGACTTGTTACGGGACACGCTACAGTTGGAAAACACAGGGATTAGATGCTAAATGTTAAAACACATTCTGTTTATTTGATCTAGATTAGTCTGACATCATGACTCGTGTTGGTTCATTAAAACAGGAGCAGACGAGGCAAAGGACAATCCTCAAAATACCTTGTGATGTTTATGAATATTTAGCTCATTACTACTCTTAGCGAGTTCATTCATAGCTTACCGTTTTGCTTTGTCCTTTTCATCTTCTTCCATCAACCCATCAAAGATGCTACAATCATCCCTGTGTGAGGACAGAAAAAACATTTACACACTTTCTCTTCCTTGTTGTCCGACTCGCTGTGTGTTGTCCTGCGAGTGCACGTTTGTTGGCAGCTTGAAAGCAGATATGCATTGTTAATAATAGCTAATGACGGATGTTGGCTAATGAGAGGATTCCTACATGCCAGCAGCAGGTTTATTTTTGGGTCACAAAAAAAAAAAAAAGGAGAGTGAGACAAACAGAGAGAGGAGGAATGTGTTGCGCTTGCCAAGGTTATGAGTGTATTTGGGGTTTCTGCCTACATTTCATTTAATATGGGTCAATATTAATACTTTCATTTCTGCTGATGGATGACACTCTGCATCTTTATCATTTGCTGATTTTTATGCCAAAAAAGGCAAGAAATCAGTGTTTTCTTTCTTTATTTTCTTTATTATCAAAAAGATGGTAAGGTGTCTCAAACAGCAAACTGAGAGCCCGTTGACTACCAGTTTAACCATTTACATCACTGGTATGCCATAATAATAACAACAACAATGGCTTCATGTTTTGCAGACCTATGTATAGCGTACATACCCTATGCTTGATGTCATGGTGGCTGCTGATCAGGGCTGTGGCTGCAGTGATTTGCTCTTTAGGCGTGAGGTAGGCATTTGGAAGACCACCTGGAGAAAAACAAACATGTCAAGTGTCAGTTATGTTTTATGTTGCAGTTTAGTGAACTAAAAACACCAGTGAATGCTGCGTACATCATTCAGAGCCTGAAAATAGGTCCCTTGTTATTATTTTGAATTTAATTCTCAATTAAACTGAGACTCCTCCAAAGTTCTCGGCCTTAATTAGTTGCTTTTATTTGAACACATTTGCAACTGCATATATAAACACAGTCATGTTGAGAAGCAGGGTAACTGGATCGGCTTCAACTGAAAACAGGCCAAGTTATTACAGAGTTATGTAAACTTGATGCATAGTCCTCTTTGATACATGCAATAAAAAACTAGTATTATGTGTGTAAGTTTTTCTCCCAGTGTTTCAACCTCCAACACGAATCACAATCATCAGCAAAGAGTTCAGATGAGCGACTTCCTCTGGTAGTTCACAGCTGACTAATATTTATAGAGTCAACTTAGGTGAATCCTTAATCAATCAATTACAACATGTTAGGGAACACATGTGAACGGCCTGCATGACCAAACTTCAAACTCTTTCATCAGCTAATTTTAAGTTTCTACAAGGAACTTTCATCTGGTGTTGTCTTTAGCGGCCCCTGTGGACTAAAGTGGTAATATTCTCCCAGAATGAATTTCCCCGGAGCTCCGCCGCCTCTGGTCGTAAAGATCTTGGCTAGCTCGTGCATTTGTTTTGGAAGCAAGTGAAAGAAAGACACAACTCATTTTTAATACTATTTCTTTTTTTAAACGTCTTTGTACTCCCTCGTGCTACGATGCTGAACGTAATGTAAACATCAGCTCTTCCGCTCTGCGTGCCGGAAATCGTTTCGTCTGATTTTGCAGGGAATCTGACCTGGTGGCAGATATTTAGAATAAATATATAGAAATAGACAATCTACTCGCTGATGGTCTCCTTTACTTATGTAGGTCATATAGGAGGCGTCATGAGACTGTTTCACAGCCAGTCAAAAGTTCCTTTTAGTAACTTTAAAGTTAATCACAACACAGCTCTGTGTGTGTGTGTGTGTGTAGTCACTCCTCACCTCACTGCAGCTTATGCACGTGGTCAATCAACGTCTTTTCTCAGGGGTCGTAGGAAGGGTTTGGGGTCAAAGCTGACGTTGAGGTCATTAGGGGTCACGAGAGGGCACCAAACCACAGGAAAGACATGATGGTCAATCAAACCTGCAGGAGAAATCAGAGCAGAACATCGGGGTCATCCGCTGTCATAAGCTTTTAGCCAATTTTCCATCTCTATTATATTGTTTATTACATTATATCTTTATTATATTAGTTATGATATTCATGAAAATTCACTTTTTGCAGAGTCTGATTGCAATTGCAGCTAACAAATTACAATTTTTATGAGCCTAAACAGAAAAAATCATCTTGGTTGTAACTTACATTAATACAAGAAAAACTCAAATATTCATATATTTGATCATTTCTGAGCAATCTGTCACCCTAAACATGTTACTGCTGCAGGCATCTGATTCTACATGTGTACATATAAATCAAAGATAGCTCACTTACACAATTTATTATTATCATGAGATGTGACAGAGTATAACAAATATTATAATTATAATATATACATATATAGACAAAACTTTGTCTGTTTGAATACATGTTTTGGCTCAGAGTGTTACAGGTTGGGAGCCAGCACAGCAGATTATCAGCACTCATTTAACTATTCTGTCTTTTCTGTTTTACAGTGTGTCAGTTAGCACATATCAACTATGGTACAACTATGTTAATTCTATTTAACTAACTATTAAATAATTAATAAAAACTGAGTAAAGGAATCATGACTGAGGAAAGATCCTAAAATTCCAGCTTAATGAGCCACAAAGTCTTTAAAGAGTTAATAACATACATCAGTACAGTGTGGAGAACCTGAAATAAATCAATTATTATGCATATATTATCTACTCTTTTGGAGTGCAGTGACCCAGTTTTGAAAAAGTGGTGATTCAATATAGTGAACTTACTCTCTGGAATGTCTGTTTGTGGGCAGAGCTTGCTGTTTTAGAGCCTATCCTTCCAGGCACTGACAAACCTTTACGTGTGAGCCACACCTTGCCTGCAACACAAAAAAAACCAGACTCATTCACAAACACACCATTGAGCCTGTGTTCACTGCTCACTTTGCATGCAAATTGTGGAGGCCAACAATGAAAGTAGATATTGTAGTTCAAAACAGGAAATAAGGACTGCAACAAACTATTTTCAATCAAATCAATTGTTTGATCTATAAAATATCAGAAAATGGTGAAAAATGCTCTTCAGATTTTCAAAGACACAAACCGGCGTCTTTAAATTGTTTATTTGTTCCAACAGTTCAAAACTCTGGAGCAGAACCATCAGATTAGAGCTGCAACCAACAATTATTTTCATCTTTGATTAATCTGATAGTTTCTCCAGTAATGGTTTGGTCTATTAAATGTTTTGAAAACAGTAAAAAAAAAAAAGGCCATTACAGTTTCTAAAATTGCACAATAATATAAAACACACACACACACAAACACACACAAACACACACACACACACAATATAAATATATCAGAAAATTCTCACAACTGAGCGGCTGGAACCATTTTTACTAGAAAAAATTACTTCAACAATTAATCAATTGTTTCAGCTCTACGTTAGATAAAGAAAAGCAGCAAATTCCCACAAGTTAGAAGCTTTCACTCAAGAATGTTGGCATATTTGCTCGCAAAATGACACCAGTTAGGGCTCAAACTAATGATTATTTTCATTATCGATTCATCTGTCAATTTGTTTCTCATTTAATCGATTAGTTGTTTGTTCTAGAAACTGTCCGAAAACGGTGAAAAATGGCAATCACTGTTTCCCAAAGACCAAGATGCACCCTTTCATTTCTTGTTCTGTCTTCACCAACAGTCCACAAACCAAAGATATTAAATATATATTAATATTCACATTTAAGAAGCTTGAACCAGAGAATTTAGGCATTTTTCCTTTTAAAAAAACGACAACCAATTAATCTATCAAAATAGCTGCCAATTAATTTTCTGTCAATCGACTAATCAATTAATCAACTAATCCTTGCAGCTCGAATGCCAGTTGATCAAAAAATGTATCATTTCAGCATAAAGGAAACGTGTAATGTCCAGATGAACAATCTGACAGTCAAGTTCTCAAACTTGTCCAGCAGTCTCCAGCACCAATAAGACAACAGATCACCGCCTGGATCACACTGCGTCCCAATGAACCACATCTAAGAGGATTTTGTTTTAAGATATGACTGTAGGCAGGAAGGTCACGCTGGGTAACGTTATAGTGAAACCTATACATAACAGCAGTCTGTCTGGTTTTGTTGTCATATTTACAGCGTGAAATAATAGTGAGATGTAAGTATTATGTCTAACCATCTCGATGACCCCACAGTGGCTCTACTTTGGGAAGCACTGGCCTGACCTACAGTCATGTATTCCTGATGGCCAGGCTTCCTCACTGCCCCACTGTACACTGTTCACCACTGCCAATGAATAAACACTGATACTAGCAACATGGCCCAGTGGAGACGTGTAATCCAGTCCGACCAAAACAGCCACCAGCTATCAGATAATCACAGTAAATGTCTTAATATACGTTTTTTTGAGCCACAGGTGTTCGTTATACAACCGAAAGAGAGCAACCCATATAGCTAGCTTAGCATGCTAACTAAGCTTGCTACCGAAAACTGGCCGTTTAGCTAACTCGGGAGATTTAACGCTCTTTCTGTCCCCGTTTACTCCCGCTAACTTACACTCGCTAATACTCGACTGACACGGTTATGGCAGGGTTTTTTTGTTAGGAAACAAAACAAACACACAGAAGGAATATCAGCCTCCACCATGGCGAGCTGGCGCCGAGCCTCAAGCTGTCACGCAACAACTGACATTGAAGACAAAATAATCTGTGAAAAATATTACCGTTGGTCTCCAAACGCCGCGACGAAACTGGAGCCTAAACATCCGCGAGGGGCGAGATCCTCGCAAAAGCCGACCAAAACACCAGAGTCGGTAACGTTAGCGCAGAAATGTCTAAAAGCGGCGACGGTGGAAACATTTTCGCGGCAGATGTATGTGTACACACACACGTTCAGAGGCGTACACGCACACGCTCGCCCACTCACACACACACACACACACTTACACACACACACACACTTACACACACACACACACTGGCTGCTCTGAATGTGGGTCACTGGGCCTTGCTCTCCCTCAAGCGTGCGGAAACAGTCCCGAAGCCTCCTCTGCAGTCCCACCGCTTCCGCACGCTACAAAAAAAAAAAGAACACCGTTTACCGATCTCAACGGCCGTGCTACTTCACAATCGGCGACCACCGGACGTGCATTTTAAAAAAAACAGAGCCCTTACCTTCCCGAATGATCGACAGCAGCCTCCGTGTTTTGCTCGCTTGAACGTTGCAGTCGAGGCGGTGGGGGCCAGGAGGACTCCGGGTTGGGGAGAAAAACAGGAGGCCTACTTCATATTACGACGTACAGTCATGCGCAATAGAGACAGTAGGGCGCACTATTTTGCAAGTACAGTAGCAGCAGATCGGAGGAGGAGATCGCTGCTGAGTGATCTTTCAGAGAGGGAAATGACTCCGCGGGTTTTGTGGCTTTCCCAGACACAGACTAGTCCACCGATTTCAGTGCCACCTAGTTTCCAGTAGGTTTGACGTCTGTAAATTGATGCATTTAAAGCGGGAATGATGAATACAATGCAGGATTATAACCGTAGATATCCACTTATGTCGTGTTTTATTAAATTCTTGGGACAAAAAGTAGACTTAAAACTGTCAAAGTGTCTCATTACAAATGTTACCGTAATATTAATACGCATTAATAACACCACAATAATTTTCATATTCAGTTTAGGTGGCAGTGAATGGGCTGTGTGAATGTGACATTGGACGGTGGCCAGAAGGGTGCAGAGCAGGGTAGGGATGGCCCTGCTTGATGGCAAGGGGGTTTCCCCTTTTTATCGACATCCAATCACAAGCTCCACAGGCCGTGACGTTATACCTGTACTGTGTCGAGGATCCCCTAACTTCACATTGTTTTTTGTTTTTTGTTGTTGTTGTTGTTTTGACACCAGAAACCTCTTGTATGAAATCATTCATTTTACCTCATCTCCAAACGAGCCTGTCATTCTTATTGACAAATCAGTGATAATGATATATATAAAGGTGAGTTATTGATCAAAGCAAAGTTTTCACCCTTTACCAGGTAAATACAACATTCATAAACAAAGATACATGAAAGAAATGAAATGACAGTGAGGTGGAGGTGAGACAGGCCCACCAGTAAACATGTATCATGGTTACAATGCCCCCTTAATTAACTCCACACTCCAAAATATTACATTACAATGGTGACAAAAACATACAGGACATGAACAAGCTACTTTCTCACTTTGCTAGCCGTGGAAACTAAATCTCACCAACAGGAATGACATCACTTTGAATCACTTCCGAATCGAGGGTCTAAGAATAGAAAGTGTTGTATTGCTCCGCAGATTGTAAAGCCCCTTGAGGCACATCTGTGATACGTAATATCAGGCTATACAAATAAAATTGACTTGACCTGACTTGACACAGTTCATACCTACATTCAAATCATGCAAGATGGAAAACGTGGCATCTATAGGTTGTTACCATACATTCTTCAATCCTAATTTAAGAATTAAAAAGAAAATAAAAAACTGATGCAGAGAAAAACAAGTTGTAGGTGTATAGTGTTGTCACTGTAGTGGTCCTGCTACATTATCAAAGGAGTTTTGGCTGTGTCATCCTCCTTTTAATGTTTAACAGTTGAAATGCTATAAGACCAACATCAGCTCTGACAAAGAAAGACAACTCTTAGAGAAGCAGTTTATTCTTTCCAGTATTGTGGGCTCGAGTGTGTTAGTGAGTAACACACCTCTTCATTTCAGGAGATTGAGAAAGTAACAGGAAAGGTGATCTCATATGTTACATAGAAACGATGAGGCATTGTACTGAAGCAACTTACCTCATATTTAATGTGAAGTAATACGGTATGTTATTCTGGGCTTTCCTGAAAAACCAGCCGCCAGAATTCAATGGTGGTGTTTGCTTGTATTAACCACAAGTCATCGCTGAACGACCTGCCCTGTTCTGACTGTGATTCTGGGGCACAGGTCACCTCTCTGTTAAGCTCTTGATCTCTCCGAGCTGACATGACTCTGTCTTCACCTCTGTCCTCTGTCATCATTGTCAGCTACACCAGACCAAAGCCTGGGGGGGGGGATCACAACGTACAGTAAGTCATGATATACAGTCCCATACCCCATACCATCAAAATCATTTTCTGATGATGACAATGGTGTAATAATGGTGCAAGCAATTTGATACACGTATACAACACATCAGTGTAATTTATCACAATATATACACCTAAAATGCCAAAAAGGCACAATCTCTCAAATACAAACCATCTATGTCTCATAGGAACAACATAAGTTAAAGGACAGGTTCACTATTTTTCAAGTCTGTCTTAAAACAACAGTCAGGAACCCAATGAGCACTGAAACAGGTTTTATTCACTTTAATAAATCCTCCTGTTCATACTGGCTATTAAAAGTGACGGGGAACAAAATCCACAGTCTTCATTTTGTGCAAAAATGTATTTAGAAGTTTATCTGAAGCTTATATGAGGTTTCAGCAGTCTGAGTCATTCATATCAGTGGATTTCTGACACATTTACAGTCTTTTTAGCATCAAATTCCCTCTTTGTGTTTCCCTGTTGAGCTGCGGTGGAAGTATAGTAACAAAAAGAGGGACTTTGGCACTAAAACGACTGTAACTTTGAAAGATATTGACTTGATTTGACCAGTTTGGACAACTGAAGCTTCATATTAGCACAGAAGGAGGTCTGTGGATTTTGGCCCCCATCACTTACATTGTAAGTGGATTATAAAGGGATCTTTGAATGGTCAGTATGAACAGGAGGGACGATTATGGCAAGAAAAACCTATTTTAATGTCCATTTGGGCTCCTGTCTGTTGTTTTAAGACAGACTTTACCTTTGTAAAATCCATAATCTGCTATTTTTAATGAAAACAAAAATGCTCCTGCTTTCACATGTGAATCCACTCGTAGGCTTGTGCATTAAACTTGTGTGTGTTTTCCTTAACGTATAACAGGGCCAACCTCATTAGTTCTGTCACTCTGTTTGGACTCATTATACGTCTGCAGCGTCTCACAGTTTCTCTTCCTTAAACCTCCTTCCTCTCCGTGAACTCCATCTGCCTCCCTCGCTTGCTTTTTCTCGCCTCTCTGTCATCATTTTCAGTTCTCTCCTGGTTTGTTTGGATTAGGCGTTATCTGCTTCTTAAGGATTCTTCCCCTTTTCCTGTCTATTATTTTCTCTCTTTTGTCATCTTTTATGAACTCCAGTACCTCCTCCTGCATAATCTGTATTATTCACTCCTTAACTCCTCTCCACAACCTCACATTCACCTTCTAGGATCTCTTCCTCGGGTCTTAAACCTCCTTGATTATAATTTTCAGACATATTTCTCCATATGCAACTCTTCTTCTTTTGATGATTACTCTCCTCTTCAGCAGCTCCATCTTCCCTCCTCTTCTTCTCAGCTTCCTTCATTTAGTGTCTCCATCCTTGCTCCCTAAACTACATACTGTACACCTTCTCCTCATGCTCTTTAATCATGCACCCCTCTCTTTCCAAACCCCTCCCATCTTGTCTGATAATGGCTATAACTTAATTTCCTATTGATGTTCACGTACTCACCTGCATGTTTGCACAAACTGCAGTATCAGGAATAATAGACATGCTCACATAAATCATCATTATGTTTATATATAGACACACTGATGTAGCGTTTCCATTTAATACAAATGGGAAGTCAATGCAGCCTTTATTCTCGTTTATTCCACTATACATAATAAAAGCTACTCTCTGCAATTCCTGGATTCTCTCCAATTACAGCACAAAACTAAAATCCTTCCAAGACATACTGGGGTTAAAGTTTATGATAAGTAAGTACAATAAACTTCATGCATTATTCATGTGATTCAACACTTCTATTATTTGCTTCCTTTCCTACTTCCTGCCCATCCGCTCATCTTTCCATCTCAGAGGCAAAAAGCCTTTCAAGTGAACACCCACAAAAACCATCGACAACAATAATAAAGCACTTAGCTGTGGAACGAATGTGACAAATCCAATGAAGCCACAGTTTTTCCTGCTAACAAATCAAATCAGCTCCTTCGGTCTGGTTTACTCTGACGTGGTTTGCTTGTATGGAAAAAAGTCCTCCCATGCTGCTTTGACCTGCGTCTCACAAACTGTAACTTCAAAAGTGTAATATCATATTATCTGTGCTTATCTGTACATCCAGCAAAATTGTCTAGTGGAGCCATGATCACTAAAGAAGTGCAGCATCCTTTATGTGCTTGTAAAACTCCTCCATTTAAGTGCTTCACCCCACTTGTAACTGTTCTCAGAGATTGAATTACAACACAGTAATGGAAACCATGCAGAGTGCTGTGGGACATCCTTTTCCCACACAACAACCGTTTAATCACAGACAAACATTGGGCACAGTGCCATATTATATAGCAATATCTATATTGGAGTGAGTGGAGGGGAGACAGAGAGACTAAGGAAAGAGAGAAACTGTGTGTGTGTGTGTGTGTGTGTGTCTGTGTGTGTGTGTGTGTGTGTTGACTGATACATATAATCACATACAACTATAATGAACTACTGTACGTGTGTGCGCTTTGTGTCAGACTCACTCTGAAGTTAATACAAATCCAGGAGTGAAATATTTTCAGGAAACTCATCGTATTGGATCTTAACTGAAACAATAAAAAGGTAAAATGATGAAGACATCGGCCTTTAATCGCGTCTACTCAGTCCTTCCCGGGCTGGTTGGTACAAAGACATTAATGAAAAATTAACATGGGTCATCAAACCTGACTGCAGAGTGGATTGTGTGTGTGTGTGCGTGTGTGTGTGTGTGTGTGTGTGTGTGTGTGTGGGTGTGTGTGTGTGTGTGTGTGTGTGTGTGTGTGTGTGTGTGTGTGTGTGTGTGTGTGTGTGTGGGTGTGTGTGTGTGTGTGTGTGGGTGTGTGTGTGTTGTAGAGGGAGAGCTCATTTCACACACAACCACATACTTTCACGTGGTCTGACCAACCAGAGGAAACATCACCACCTCCTTCTCAACCGCTGTCAGGTTTAGGTGTCATCCAGTGTCACAATCCTCGTTATATATATATTTTTCATCTCTTGTCTCTCTCTCTCCTCCCTTACGGTTTCTGTTTTTGTAAAGCTTTTGCTCACCTCAGTTCAGGCTTGACTCTCCTCTTCCTCTCCCCGGTGATGTCGTCTCTTCTGAGGGAGGAGATGCAGAGAGTTTTATTCCGACCTGCGAAACAGAGACTGGTGGAATTTATTGAGATTGAAGAGCCGCAGCAGGGACGACATTTCCTCTGTGTCTCAGGTAAACCACTTTCTTTTGCATGTGCTTATTTTGTTTATCTGATCAATTTAAAAGCAGTTTTAGGGGTTAAATAATCAACATAATGCCACTTTTTTTTTTTTTTTAAATGTCTTTATTCTTTAGCAGATAGCACAACATATGACTTTACTTACAGGGAGGTCATGTGCCAGCATTTTACACATTCTGTGTGAAGTGTAAAGACTCTACTTTCACTGCAGAGGATGTGTCCGCTGCTGTGCTGCACCTGTTTACTTGGAAAACTGTGTTTGTTGTTTTTACCCATTTTTCTGCAGTTGCAAAAAACAAAGTGGTGCAGTTATCTATAGTACAATGTCAGATATGTCAGAAACCCAGAAAGTCTGGATCCAAGAGGTCCCACACCAAGCGCTCCAGCATCCAGGACTGCTACAGGAGGAGGGAGACCTGGTCCCTGTACGACCTGACTCTTGTTGACGGACGGGACCCTGACGTGGTAATTAACCAAATTTAATTGTTAGTATTTCCTTAGATTCCTATAGAGAAGTATGGTGTCTGTGAATGTAAATATTACTAAAAATTGCTCCAAACTACTTTTACCCTTTAAATTATGAAAGCTTTGAAACACTGTAATTTATCCCAAATTATAATTTCACATTGTAACTCATTTAATTCATTGATTTATATATTTTTGTACTACATGTTATGTTTTTGATGTATCGTGTGAACCTAAAGAGGGATCATCTGGTTTCTGTTCTCTATCTTAAATGAATCTAATAAGACTGAGATCTGGGAATCATTCATTAACGATTAATCAGCTTTATTCATAAAATGTCAACAAATGATGAAAAACATCCATCACAATTTCAAATGTCACAGTTCAAAACCCCCAAAATATTCAGTTTACTATCAAAGAAGACTAATGTTGCAGTTTCATCTTCATTTAATCGATTTATCAATTAATCGGCTAATCATTTCAGCTCTAAATGAGTCACCTCAACAATGAGATGTGAAAATGTTGGTACTTGTAACATCTGCAGTGCTGGAGAAATTAATTTATGTTTTTATCAACAACATAATTTCATAGAAATAAAGAAAGTTGTTAATGTTCTCTTCTCATCTTCTCGTACAGCCAGTTCATATCTCTGACTCTTTTTTTTTAATGCTGTAGTTTTTATAGTAAAAATAGATGAAATCATTTTACTGTAGTCTTGTCATCTCTTATTTAAACTGACTTTTATTAACAGATTTTAATTCATTGGATTCATTGGATGGTCAGTGCACGTCACCGTGAAAGTACGAAGCTCTGATTTGAAGTGCCAAACAAATGAAATTTGAATTTTTTTATAAATATTGCTGTCTGTCCTCCAGGATGACCCCTGTTTCCTGCTGCACTTTGACAAGGTGCGTACAGTGAGGGCCGTCAGCTGCTCGGCCAAATACTCTTTTGTGCGTGCCCTGGTTGCCGTCTGCGACCAGCACTGTCAGACGTCACTGAACCTGCTGAACTTTGATTGGGCCTACATCAAGCCCACGTCCTTCTACTCCAATAGAGGAGACTGTGTTGTTCTGTCACAGATATGCTTTTATGCATTAAATTTGGTATGTCTGTCCATGTGTCCGGTGCCACTGGATGCATAATGGAATTACATAATGACTGCGTGCGTGCAGTGTGTGTGTGTGTGTGTGTGTGTGTGTGTGTGTGTGTGTGTGCAGGTTTACTGCGTATAACTTGTGTTGAAGGTGTTGAAGAGCTCGTGGCTTCTGTTGCACTAGTAGGGCTTTGATGAAGAGTTATTCCTAGTAGCTTGTTAGCCAATGTGTTAACTGTGTAATCTACTTTTGTGATCTTTTAATTATTTAACTAAGAAAATATTTTATTCTGTGTGTTATTGTAAAAATGTGAATTTCAAACAGAGAGCAAATAAACAATTTAAAATGCCTTGTCTTCCTCGGCCCTCTTTAAAGCAGGTAATCATCATATTGTGTGATGAATTTAGTCATCATCTTTGTTGAGTATTTTAAATTATTCATGGAGGAATATCTGTGGTACCTCAGGCCTTCTACCGTTATCCCACTGCTATTGGTTTCCATTACCAGAGGTAACTTATGCTTTCAACTGTGGCTGTCTTTTGTTCTCTTTTTTTCCCCTGGAAATTTCTCTGGAAATTCAACAATTAAAAACTGACATTTGGTTGACTCGATATATTGATTCCTTTTAAGCAATAAAAACGGTAATTCAGAGTTCAGATTCTTAGTCTATACGGTGAGGAGAAGTCTGTGAAACAGCATTTAGACCTTCATATTGGACCTAAAAGTTACAGGAAATATAAAAGACCCCTTAACTGAATAAGAAAAATATGAAAAATCCAAGTAATTAAAAAAATGACTTTTGGTATCTGGTTAAAGTTTTTAGGGAGTTTTGGATACTTGAACTCATGACTGTTGTTCTGCCTTCTGTAATTCAAATTCAAATTCAAATTTGCTTTATTGGCATGAATGTCATCAGGAGTCAATGAATACCATTAACATAACATTAAGAGTGATATATATTAATTATATATTGAATATCTGTGTATCTATGCATATATATCTAGTATATCCGATGCATGTATTTGTGTGTCCAGGTCATTCACTGTCCCTCAGGTTGTGGCTGTCTCCTTCTCCTGGGAGTATTTTTAATTTTGAGAGCTCATTAAGCTCTTTGAAATCTGAAATTACAGAGTTGAACTTGTTAAAACAAATGTTCCTTATTTCATAATGCATCTCTGTCTCAACCTCACCTGTCAAACGATGACCACATATTCTGTTTTCTGTTGGTTGCCATGGTTTTTTGTGTGGTCCTTCTTCAATTACCAGTTTGTGGTCCTGAGCCTGTACTTGGTTAGGATCTGTTTCTGCTTTCTGTCCCTGACAACAGAGAAATATCCTGTCAATTCATTATCTTTTTTTAGGGCCAAATAACATTCTAATCTATTTTGGCTGTTAGTTTCTTCTTTCCAATGTTCCAGATAGGTTTCTTTAGATTGTGTTATAATTTAGTTTACTCTGATTGGTGTTTGGAAAGCAGTGTTGGTGTGAGTGTGTTTGAGAAAGGGCAGTTAGTCTTTTCTGGGCTCAGCTCTTGAGTTTGGAGGGTTTTTAATGGAGGGTGTCTGGTGGGCTGGATTTAAGATGATTAAAACATCTGAGTTCTCTATTTTTAATGTTAATTATCATTATGTAGGTATTTATAGTTCTTCAAGCTTTTTCTTTGAGTGCATTCACTGTCACGATGAAACTCCCTGATGCTGTTATGGTTATACCAAGGCAGGTATAACTCATACTATGTTCAATGATGTGATTATTTATGGTAAACTGGTATTTGTTCTCCTTACATCTGGGGAGTTTTTGATCCATTTTCAAATGTTCTTCATATTTACTGCCAGAGCCCAGTACTGACAGTACTTCTCTACTATGTCCAGCTGTTGCTGTAGTTCTTGTTCAGTAGGAGACAGTAGAACAAGGTCATCAGCATAAAACAGAGACTTCATCTCTCTATTTAGGAGGGAGAGACCAGAAGTAGAAGTTCATTTATATACACATGAAATAAAATCAGAGTTAAATTGCAACCCTGACAAACACTTCTTCTCAGGAATTCAGTTGTTTGTCTCTAATTTTAACAGCACACCTATTTTCCAAATACATTGATTTAACCAGATCATACATTTTGCCTCCTTTACCACAATGTAGAAGTCTGTATTAGAGCCCTTCATGCCAAATAGAGTTGAAAGCTTTCTTGAAATCAGTAAAACAAGTGAATAATTCACCATTTTTTGTTTGGTGTACATGTTTGTTAATTAAAGTGTGAGGGGTATATACATGGTTGGTGCTGTGGTGTTTTGGGACAAAGCCAGTTTCATTTATTTTTTATTTGGAATACAACAAAATAATTTACCTACTGTAGACAACTGCTGACTCAGATGCCATGGTAGTTACTAAGGTCTGATTCGTCTCCACTCTTATGAGGAGGGGAAATAAGCCCTTTGCACCAGATGTCAGGAAAACATCCAGACTGTAATATAATATTGAACAACTTCAACACTGCACCCTGCATTTCTGGGTGGCTGCGTTTGAGCATTTCATTTTTAATGCTGTCTGGACCACAAGATTGACTGTGTGGTCAATTCTTTCCAAGTAATTGGGAAATCAAAGGGGTTCTGGTTGTCTTTAATAATTTTTTCTAATGTTTGGAGTTTTCTCTTTTATAATACATGGTTCTGAATTAATTAGATTTATTAGTATGTCTTTGTACAGATTTTCAAAATGTGCTCTCCAGATGTCACCATTTTGGATGGATAATGCTTGTGGTTGCTTTGTGTTGAAGTTGTTCCACATGTCCCAGAATTGATTTTGATTAAATTCTCAATTCTCGTTCTCAATATCTTCGAGTTTCAAGTGGGTATAATTTTGTTTTTTGTTCCTAATCGTACGTTTATATTTGTTTAAAAATGTCATCGTACCTAACGCATAAGGCTGGGTTTGGTTGGCGATTTTCATTTGCTATTTTTCTCAGGTCTTTTCTAATGGACTTGCGTTCTTGATTAAACCACATTTAATAATGATCATGCAAAAAAACAAAAAAAACAAAACAAAAACAAAAAACAAAACATGCAGAGACATTCTGTGGTTTTTAATGTCGAGAACGGCATCATAGTTTTAAAACCTTTTTTTAACATGGTAGAATCATAATTAAAATATTAAAATTCAGTAAGCTAGGCTATCATCAAAATACTTGTAGCAGTAGCACTTTTACCCGGCGCTGATGAACAGTTTCTCTACAAAGCATAATTTCTAAATCTATTATTATATTGCTAATGGTTTTTTTGTTTGTTTTTGTTTCTTCCCCCCGAAGGGACTGGTCCACCATTAACACGGGACAACTTTTCTTCATTACACCTGTGGTTCAGCTTTCTACCTGAGGGTAGCGCCAAAACATTTCCACAGGGCTACAAATGCATGGAGTCATTTAGTTGCCTTGAAATCTGCCTGACGAAAATGTAAAAAAAACATATATCGATATATGTGACACTGGCCCTCTCGTATACTATTTTCAAATTTCGAGTCGGTCATATTTATTCCTTTATTACTATAACAAATTTGTGTTCATATCGTGTGAAGATACTTTACATTTTTTGTCCGGTTTCCGGCGCAGAGAGGACGGACTATCGGCTCTGTGCCTGCCGCCAAAATTCAAGTTAGAAGAGAGGAGGACGCCGTTTTCGCCTGTAAACACTGGGCTGAAACCTTGTGCTTCTCCTTTTAAGTTGTTGGATTGGTATTCTAATCACCAGAAAGAGTCTGCGGAGAGAGGACAGCTTAAAGATGCACATAAAGTCAATTATCCTTGAAGGATTCAAGTCCTACGCGCAGAGGACCGAGATCAGCGGCTTTGACCCGCTGTTCAACGCCATCACAGGACTCAACGGCAGCGGCAAGTCCAATATTTTGGACTCGATATGTTTTCTTCTGGGCATTTCCACCCTTAGTCATGTAAGTACACTGTCTGCGATGTAGTTACTGAACGTTAGAAAGCTCTAGGTCGGAAGTTACACCGTAGTTGACTTAAAACTGGTTAATAATCCGGTAGAACTTTGTGTTACGTTAGCTGCGGTGGTGAGTTAAGTCTGTGTCGTCAGTAGCATCACCATCGTTTCTGCTACATTAAAGGACGGGTTCACAATTTTTCATGCCTGTCTTCGTCAGTTGCCCAAATGAACATTGAAAGAGGTTTTTCTTGCCATAATTATTCTTCCTGTTCACACTGACCATTAGAAGATCCCTTCGTAATGCACTTACAATGTACGTTATGTGACGGGGGCCAAAATCTACAAGCCTCCTTCGGTACAAAATGTATTTAAAAGTTTATTTAAAGCTAATATGAAACTTCAGCCGTCCACTTTAGTTGAATTAAGTAGATATCTTTCAACTTTACAGTCTTTTTAGTGCCACAGTCCCTCTTTACTACACTTTACTATACTTTCACCGCAGCTCAACAGGGAAACACAAAGAGACTGTAAATGTGTCAGATATCCACTGATATGACTAAACGTTTAAATGCATTTCTGCACAAAATGACTGTGGATTTTGGCTCTATCACTTAAACTGAAAGTACATTTGAAGGATCTTTTAACAGCCAGTATGAACAGGAGGAATGATTACAGCGAGGAAAACCTCTTTGTTCACATTGTTAACTTGCTGTTGACTTGAAGAACTGAACCGATCCTTTAATGTTAGCTACGTTAATTCACACTACACTGTACAGTAACATGCATCCCTTTGTTTCATTTTCATTTGAAAGGTTCGAGCCTCCAACCTCCAGGACTTGGTTTACAAAAATGGACAGGGTGGTATCACCAAGGCCACTGTGTCTATTACCTTTGACAACTCCAACAAAAGCCAGAGTCCTCTGGGGTTTGAAACCCACGATGAGATCACCATCACCAGACAGGTGGGGAAAGAAAGAAAAAAAAAAAGACGCCATGATTTTTGATCGTTTTGACTGTGAAACTAACACTGAAACTGTTGCACGTTTCCCTTTCTGTCTTCAAGGTGGTAATTGGTGGCAGAAACAAGTACCTGATCAATGGGGTCAATGCCAACAACACCAAGGTGCAGGACCTGTTCTGCTCTGTTGGCCTCAATGTCAACAACCCACATTTCCTCATCATGCAGGTCAGTCTTGTGTCTGAAGAAAGATGGTTTCAGCTTTTCACAGTTTAAACTTTTTGTAACCCTCCCAAATGACACATTCTTATGTTTTCTGTTGTAGCAGTGCTAATCACATCCTTCAGACTAATGTGTACATGTTATTTTGCAGGGGAGGATCACCAAAGTTCTAAATATGAAGCCACCAGAGGTAAACCATATCTCACTATCAGAACTCCTCCAAACATTTCCTGCCTTGTTTGGATCCTCCAATAACGAGTTACTCCTTCCTTTCAGATCCTTGCCATGATTGAGGAGGCAGCAGGAACCAGGATGTATGAATGTAAAAAGATTAGTGCTCAGAAGACCATTGAGAAGAAGGAAGCCAAGCTTAAGGAGATTCAGACTGTATGTTTTACATCCAAACTCATTTTGACTTCTTCAGTGGAGAACTTTCATAAGTGCAGCTGCAGCTAATGTTAAAGTTTTTAACCATTTCCTCCGATTGCTCTTTCAGATTTTGGATGAGGAAATTACTCCAACCATGCAGAAACTGCAAGAGGTCGGTTGACTATAAAAATCACTCACACATTTCATAAACAGGTCTGAAATATGACCAAAAAAAGCACTACATCTCTAAATCTCCCTCCCTCTCTGCAGGAACGGTCGTCCTATCTGGAGTACCAGAAGCTCATGCGTGAAATCCAGCATCTGTCCCGGCTGTACGTGGCCTGGCTGTTTGTGTGTGCAGAGGAGACCAAGCTGAAGTCTGCAGAGAATCTGAAGGTGATGCAGGACAACATCACCAAGATGCAAGCCAGCATGGCCGAGAACGAGAGCAAAATCCAGGAGCTCTCAGGCCAGATTCAGGAGCTGCAGAAGAAAAAAGACCAGGTACTCTGACAGAGAGGGAGGGATGGAGTTACAGGAACGCTTCTCAAACTCATTTCATGGATTTTTCTTTGGATTTTTGGATCTAACAGTTTGCATTTTTATTAGTTAACTCAGAGGCCTTTAATACTTTACACCTTTTTAAAATGTTTCTTGGGAAAGATGATGGTTTGAAAAGTTATTCTTGGAGCTTGTTGAAGTGTATTTCATTGAGTCTTTTCGCCCCCAGATGACCCTTTTGGCATCAAAAAGGGTTTTTGAAAAATGCTCAGAATTATCTTTAGCGCATCAAAATTCAATATCATACTTTTTTTTTTAAATCAAACTGCAATAACGAGTCTGGAATCATATTGCTTTATCACTGATTGTTGGTTATCTGCTCCTCTGTAGGAGGTGAATGGAGTATTAAAATCACTGGAGGAAACTCTGGCTGATGTTCAACGTGTGGATGCCAAAGCTCAGAGTGCTCTTGACCTGAAAAAACAGAATCTCAAAGATGAAACCAAGAAGAGGAAGGAGCTTGTCAAGAGTATGGAGGAGGTAATGGGAACATACTGTAGATTTTCCCCATCATGCAAATATAACCATCTATGGAAATCTGTTAAACGTGTGTAATCACTTGCTTTTCCTCCATCTTTAGGACAAGAAGATGCTTGTGGTTAAAGAAAAAGAGGTTTCCAAGTTGACAGATCAGCTTCGGGCCATACAGGAGGAGGGGCAGAAGGACAGCGCTGCTCTTGATGCAGCTGAGCAGCATTTTAAGGCTGTGTCTGCAGGTCTGTCCACCAATGAGGACGGAACGGAGGCCACACTGGCCGGGCAGATGATGACCTGCAAGAACGACATGAGCAAGGCTGACACTGAAGCCAAGCAGGTGAGGACAGGACGCGATCAGTTTATATTCACTATCAAACATTTATACATTATAATAGTCTCATAGGTTCTATCTTATCTTGTCTCTGTGTCCTCCGTCTTTCTGTCCAGGCCCAAATGACCCTGAAACATGCCCAGGCTGAGCTCAAGACGAAGCAAGCAGAGGTGAAAAAAATGGACAGTGGCTACAAAAAAGATCAGGATTCCCTGCAGGCGGTGAGAAGCAACAGGGAGAAACTGCAAGCTGAGCTGAGCAAACTCAACTACCAAGGTACCATGTGTGTTATTTGTGAGAGCAGTTAGTGCAAGTAAAAAGACTCCTTGTACTCACTGCAGCTGCCGTTCCATATATTATCATTATTAACATTATTGTCCATGGTTCTGTGTTTGTGTGTATGCAGACGGGAAGGAGGAAAGTCTGCTGGACAGAAGAAGACAGCTGTCCAGAGAGGTCGCTAAACTCAAAGAGACCTACGAGCGGCTCGTGTCTCGTTTCCCCAACCTGCGCTTTGACTACAAGTAAAGATTTACTGATTTACTTTGAATGTGAATGTTCTACTTCATTATGCTCCTTTTATCAGAGCTACATAATCAGTTAAAAGGATTATTTCAGCTGATCAGACATACAGGCTGATGTTGGGTGAAGCTATTGCTGCAGTCATCATATAACTTAACTTAAGAGAGGTTGGACAATGTTGATACAATCTTCTATCAGTGTATTATATAAATTGCAATATTTGGATCATGTTTCAGCCGTACAGCTCTTACTTTGCTCTCTGAACTGGAACTCATCTGACTGATTCTTAAAGCTGAAGACGTTTAGTTTGTCTGGATGATCATTTTGTTTAAGTGTATGTGTGTATGATGGGGTGATGACTTGTTTATGAAGCCTTAATCAATAAATGGAAAATCACATACTATATTATGGTAAGGAACATCATGTCATCACTGTCTCATCATGTTGCTTTGTGCCAAAAGAAAATCAAATGAAAATGAAATAACTCAATTAAAATAATGTCCTGTAGGGACCCTGAGCGAGGATTTGACCGCAGTAAAGTGAAGGGGCTGCTGGCGAACCTGATCTCAGTCCGTGACGTCTCTTATGCAACAGCGCTGGAGGTGGTGGCGGGAGGACGACTCTACAACATCGTAGTTGACACTGAGGTAGGTGTAAGAGTGGACAAGCGTGCATGTTGGTTCACTGTGGCCTCGTTGAGGTGTTTATAGTTTAAACTGAGTTTGGTGATTTTGTTGTTGCTAGGATACAGGTAAAAAGCTGCTGGAGAAGGGAGAGCTGCAGCGGAGATACACCATCATTCCTCTCAACAAGATCTCTGCCAAGACACTCAATGACAGAGTGGTGAACACCGCCAAGAGCCTGGTGAGTGAACATCACCTTTAGTTATCTTTGCTGACGCTCCATCCGGACTCTTCCTCACACGGCCTCTTCCTCTTCTGTCAGGTGGGAGCAGACAACGTCCACACAGCTCTGTCCCTGGTGGGATATGAAGCTGACCTGCGTAAGGCCATGGAGTACGTGTTTGGCTCCACGCTGGTGTGTAACACCCTGGACAACGCCAAAAAAGTGGCTTTTGACAAACAGGTGATGACCAAGACTGTCACTCTGGGAGGAGACATCTTTGACCCGCAGGGAACTCTGAGTGGAGGTGAGAGAAAGGAGAGCTGTGTGTAACTGTTATATCTAGAATGCCAGTTTTAACTTGCATGACTCTGAATAAACTGAGTTCTCACACACAAGCATTTAAAAACTCCTCGATGCTTTTCATGCAACACAATAGACTTTCTAAAACAAGTGTCTGTCTCTTTTGCTCTTTTTCTTCCAGGAGCTCGTTCCCAGTCAGCATCAGTGTTGTCCAGTCTGCAGGAGCTGAGGGACGTTCAGGACAACTTGAATGAGAAGGAGGTCCAGCTTCAGCAGACTGAGCAGGAGCTCGCTGGTCTTAAGGGAACAGCTGAGAAGTATGCAGACACTCACAACGTGTTTCCACTGATTGAAATGATTTGGATGAACAGTGATATGTTTACACCATGAATCCCACAGTTATCTCAGTAGCAACTTGCTTTCAGAGTTTCACACTTGATTGACATTTTACTCTCCTTTATTTTATTCAAACTTGTGTCTTTTCTTTCTGCTGGTTTACATTATTGCGTCAAAAGGGCAAGAACCGACTGACACTGACTTCTCCCTCTTCTCCGCCTGCAGGTACCGTCAGCTGAAGCAGCAGTATGAGCTGAAGGTAGAAGAAGAACAGATTCTGCAGGCCAAACTGCAGCAGAGCTCCTTCCACCAGCAGCAGGAGGAGCTGGAGAGGCTGCGCAAGGCCATCGGTCAGCAGACACACCGACACACATCGCTTTAACCAGTTAACAGCGTGACAGAAACATTATCTGCTAATGTTTTCATAATCAGTTAATTGTTTTAGTAATTTAGTTTAAGTAAAGCAAAAATGCCACAAATTGACAGGTTCCAGCTTCTCAAATGTGACGATTTACTGCTTTAATTTGTCATTTATGACAGTAAAGTTGAATCTTCTGTCAAAACAAGACAGATCTACAATGACCAGGTCTAAAATGGACAACGACCTGCTTTAATCTAATCTTAATTGAACTGTGTGTGATGTGTTTGTTAAATCAGAGGAGAGTGAGGAGACTCTGCGTGTCACCAAGGATGTGCAGAAACGCGCTGAAGAAAAATACAAGTTGCTGGAGAACAAGATGAAGAACGCGGAGGCAGAGAGGGAGAAGGAGCTGAAAGCTGCACAGCAGAAACTCAACTCAGCTAAAGCCAAAGCTGATGCCTTCAATAAGAAGCTGAAGCAGAAGCAGCAGGTACACTGACCACACAGTCATAGATGTCACTAGTTCTCTTAGTGCTTTAATGTTTAGTTTTTCTTTGTAGGAGTTGTCTCTCACAAACACCCAGAATCTGCTGCTAGCTCTGCTAAATAGATCAAGGGTATTTCTTTTCTTGCTGATGTGTGCAGGAGTCTGACGCTGTGGCTCTGGAGCTGGAGGAGCTGCAGAAGGAGCAGGCTGGTTATGAGCAGCAGATCCAAGCTGTAGACGAGGCCATGAAGGCCATTCAGGAGCAGGTAGACAGCATGGCCTGCACGGTGGCTCAGAACAAGGTAACAAGGAAACAAAGCACAGCAATAAACCATCTATAACTCCAAACATCATCAGGCAGTAGATGGCAGTAACTGTAGATGTTCAGTTATGTAATAAAGTCTGTTTGTGTCCGGCCGTGCAGGAGGCGGTGCGTAACGCTCAGGAGGAACTTGCCAAACAGAAGGAAGTGATCATGGTTCAGGACAAAGAGCTCAAGGTGAAGATTATATAGAAACTCCTCACCCTCGTGTTCTCTCGTAATAATGAAGTGTTTTCCTCTTTCTTGATTGTTTTTGTTTTAATTAATAGATGATTTGTATCCATTTGAATGTTCCAGGTGAAGAGCACCGAGGCCAACAAGATGAGGGAGCAGAACAACGAAGTCCAGCTGAAGATTAAGGAGCTCGAGCACAACATCAGTAAACACCGCAAAGACAGCAAAGACGCTGCTGACAAGGTACTGGCACACCAGTTCACCCAGTTAGTTCTTCACTCCACCATCTGCAATTATTATTATTATTATTATTATTATTATTATTATTATTATTACAATGAAATTCATCAAAGTTTCATCTCAGCCAGCGTGATTAGCTCTTCTGAACATCTCTTCTTCCAGGTTTCTCGGATGCTGGAGGAAAACGACTGGATCCAATCGGAGCGTCAGTTCTTCGGCCAGCCCAACACTTCTTATGACTTTAAGATCAACAACCCCCGCGAGGCCGGCCAGCGGCTGAAGAAGCTGGAGGAAACCACCTCCAAACTGGAGAGGAACGTCAACAAGAGGGCCATGAACATGCTGAGCGAGGCGGAGGAAAGGGTGAGAAGACAGAGACCAGCATCCAACAACTACAATCACAGCTTCTAACAGTTTCCTCATTTGTCATCTGTCTTGTCTGACGTTGTCCCTCCTGCAGTACAATGACCTGATGAAGAAGAAGAGGATTGTGGAGAATGACAAAACAAAGATCTTGCGGACCATCGAGGAGCTGGACCAGAAGAAGAACGAGGCTCTTAATCTGGCTTGGCAGAAGGTCTGCGCTCTCTCAGCACCTCCATGTGTTTCTCTTCTATCGACGTTATACACTCAGACAATATACATTTGTCAACTATTAGAGGGTCTGAGATACAGTTTACTAAGACTAATACTGTTGTGGGAGTCTTTGTTTTTAATATTACTGCTGTGCTGGATTGTTTCATGACCGTATAGACGGTCTTTATATTGGATTTTTATAAGATTTTTGGGTTCATGTGATGAAATACGTTGATTTGTCAGGTATTTCCAGACATTTCCAGGATCTGGTTCATTTCTCAAATGGTTTTTCACTTATTTTCCAGAAAATATCCAACACATATTGATCAAACCTGATATTACACACACTGTGCTAGAAGATTGTATCCATATCGCCAACGTTGTCTTCTTCTTGTTTTGTGTGGTAGAACGTCTCTCACCATCTGTGTTCCTTCATTCCTCCTGTGTCCTCTGTTAGGGATTTGAATCTTGCGTACATTCTCACTGTTCAGTCAGCAGGCTTGTTGGTTTGGATCTCATTATAAAAGCTGCCTGTTGTTGTTGTTGTTATTGTTGCTTTAGCTGTAATATTTTCTTTCCTCTGCAGGTAAACAAGGACTTTGGCTCCATTTTCTCGTCTCTGCTGACAGGAGCCACTGCTAAGCTGGCTCCTACGCAGGGCTCTGGTGTGCTGGAGGGTCTTGAGTTCAGGGTGGCTTTGGGCAGCACCTGGAAGGAGAACCTGACGGAGCTCAGCGGAGGGCAAAGGTCAGCGGGATTCTTGTGTATTCAGACAGACAGTAGTGAACATGAAGGCGAGAGGTGATGATGGTGAATGAGAGCCCTGCTTGTGTGTGTTGTTTCAGATCTCTGGTGGCCTTGTCTCTCATTCTGGCCATGCTGCTGTTCAAACCTGCTCCCATCTACATCTTAGACGAGGTGGACGCTGCTCTGGATCTCTCACACACACAGAACATCGGACAGATGCTGCGCACACATTTCAGACACTCCCAGGTATGTCATGTGCTTATTTTAATGCATACTGATAAATGTGTTGTGCAGAGGACATTTACACTTTCATCCGTCCGGTATGTGTTTTATTTGTGCTTTAATGTGTACCTTTTATATTATTTATTTATTTCAGTTCGTGGTGGTGTCCCTGAAGGACGGCATGTTCACCAACGCCAACGTCCTGTTCAAGACGAAGTTTGTGGACGGCATGTCCACGGTGACCCGGACGGCGCTCAGCCAGAGCGACGCCATCCTCCCCCTGAAAGGCCATGACAAGACCCAACAAAAAGAGAAGAGGAGCAAACAGATCACCAGCTAATCGCTGCGCTCAGATCAGCTGCTTCTCTAGAAACCATATTGCATAACATGTGGTATCTGTTAATAACGTCTGGTTACTGTGTGTGTGTGTGTGTGTGTGTATATACGTGTTTCCTCTCTGTGTGTAGCCGTCGCTTTTTATATTCTCAACTTCTTTGGTTGTTGTTGTAACTGAATGGTTGCCTTTGATTGTCTGTCTGTCTCATTTTAAGGATAAATGTTATTAAACTCCATGATAACAGGAGCTTTTCCTCTTTAATGTCTATACCAGTGTTTGTCTAATGTTCAAATTATTCATTACAAAAATCATCTGAAAATATGAAAATGTTACTGGAGAGAAACTAAAATCCATCTTGAATAAATTGATAAAATAGCAAATGCAACTACGGTGTTTGTTTTTAGTTTAGTTCATTCATCCCTTCATTTAAAACATCATCATCATTATCATCATCATCATCCTGCGTTTAGACAAAAAAAAAGTCACTTGTCCAAATTGTCAAGGTCGTTTTTATTTCATCAGGGACAAATTCAAACAACTATAGCATCACTTTCAACTTAACAGCAGGGTTTTTTTTTTATTCTATTTATTTTCATGGCTTCACAGAATCGGCTGCTGTCTCACTCGTTCACCTTACAACCAGGAGGGAGGACAGACGCCGCGGTGGCGTCCTCATCCTCTCTGAGCGAGAGCTGACCAGTTTGTGTTAGCCAAGGTTAAAAAACCTGGAGATATTTAATGAGTAGGCAAACCCACAACAGTAGTAAAAGTCCCCATTTGGGGCTATTATAGGTATACAGTGTCCACAAACCCAACACATTGGTTTATATAGCATTTATTATCATTATCTTACTGTCCATTTAAATGAACCAAATAAAACTTGACACATTACAATAGCCTCGCCCTTCATCACTGTCAGAGGAAAGATCTGGAGCAAGTTGTTTTTGTTCTCTTCAAGCTTCAAGGTCAAGCTTCAAGGTCAAGCTTCGTCCGTCCGTCAGTCGGTCCGTCAGTCAGCTGGAGTGGAGCCCGCAGGTCACATGGATGAGTAAAGCCATGACGGAGAGATTTGTGAATAATGTGTAGAAGAGAAGCCAGCTGTATGAAAGGAGAGGGTGCTAATGTTTTGTATGTTTAGTTTAACTGATCATGAACTCAAAAGAAGTCGATGCTCTATTTTGTTGTGTTTGTAACTGCGTGTGTGTGTGTGTGTGTGTGTGTGTGTGTGTGTGTGTGTGGCCGGCTGGCTGGAAGGGGTGGGGGGGCTGTGCTCAGGGTTGGCTCTGGATGTGTCTGCGCAGCTCCTGGGCTTTATCCCTCAGGTCAGGTCTGCTGTCTGACTGCAGCGTTGACAGAGAGCGCTGCAGCTGCTCCCGGCTCTTCACAGACACACAGTCCCACTGTTCACTCTCTGTTAACGTCACACACACACACGCACACACACACACACACACACACACACACGCAAACGCGCACGCACGCACACGCACACACACGCACACACGACCATTTCATCAGTGACACCAATATCTGTCATTAAAAACACGACTTACACGTCCTCCAGCTGTCTGTGACTAGTGAAGAGTTCATATGAACACAAGACAAAACACTGCATTAAACTTTATTATAAAATTATCTGTTAGATTTCAAACATGCAAAGTTATGTAAGAAAAGAGAAAAAAATCCTAAATCAAGAAGAAGGTTGTTAGAAGCTAAAAGAAGACATGTTTACATTATACTGAATAACCAGAAAACCTGAACTCTATTAAACCTGAACTCTATTAAACCTGAAGACTAAATACAACAACAAAAACCAAACTTACCTCCAGTCTTCTTCACGATGAGGTCCACCACTGACAAGGCCTCCGTCCTCACAGACGAGTAACTTTTGTTTTCTGGATGAAACAATAACACAAAGGTGGAGATGAAATTAATGCTCCTGAGAGTGAAATGAAAGTGAAAGTGTGAGGCCTTTACTTACCTAAAGGATGTGTGAGAGCAGCGCAGGTCTCTGTGAGGATCTGAGAGAGAGCGTCCAAGTCTTCAGAGCCTTTCTCCAGCAGCAACAACCTGCAGACAGAACAACACACAGCAGGGTTTCTGCAGGGCTCTTTAACATCACATAGAATACATTTATTAAATGTTATGTTAAGTATATGTAGGGACCGTACGGCCTGCAGTTATTTATTATCATCATGTTTTCAGTGCTTCCCAGCAGTATGTAACAAAAACTCTTAATGACAAAGTTTATTAAATCAACAACCTGAGCAGAAGATGATCAACCAAAGAAAAATGATTCATTTTTTAAAGTTTATTTTAGTTTTTGCTTCCAGTTACAGCTGCTGTCAATAATCCTGCTGTTAGTTTATTGATGTCTGATATTTAAGATGAAGATTTAATACTAAACACTTTTTGAGGAAAGAAAATTTAATACATTTCAAGACTTTTCAAGATATCCTGATAGATAAATCATCTTATTTGAAAAACACATATTGATCAGCCAGAGGGCCTCCAGGATGAAAGAAAAGATTATAAGACAACAGTTCATCAGCTGTTTGTTTGTTTGTCCTCACCCTTTAAAGTACGCCTTCATGGACTGGAGAACAGAAAGCTGCACCTTCCAGGTGCTTAGCTTGAGCTTCTCACACATTAGATGGCACACCTCCACCTGGAAACGAGCTGCAAACAGACACAGAGTTCAGGCGGCACGCTCAGCCTGGTTTATGGAGAATAAGACCAAATGTTGCCACTGAGCTTCAGGCCGGAGTCAAACAGCTCACAAACAGCTCAGCCGTTTAGAGTTTAGACTTCAGAGCCAGAAGTGAATGAAAGAACGTTGATGTGATGATATGATGGAGCTTAAATTTACGGCTAAATCAGGCAACAACGTATCACATCCCAATCAACCTCAGTCCTATTTAATGAATAACAGATAAAGAAGTATAAGGACCTTTAGTTGTTTGTGACACCACGATGGAATATTCACTCAACTAAACACTGAACACAGTGATTTCTACTGGTGAAGAAAACTAAGCAAAGTTAAAATCTATGTTTGAAAATGAAGAGTTTTTCTGATTTGATGCATGAAGCTCAGCTGTAACATCATCAGACTGTCCAACACGTGTCCAGTCGTGTCTGTTCTCACTAGAACTCACCCTGAGTCTCTGAGTTCCTCGGCCAAGATTTTCCCAGTGTCTCAAAAGCACAGAGCAGAGCTTCAGTCTGCAGCTCTTTCTCCTTCACATCTCTATCATCATCATCATCATCCAGTGACCTCGGCGACGCGCCGCCGCTCTCTGGGCAGCTCTGTTAGGAGGTGATTGATAGACAGAGCACCGTTAAAAGGCTTTTTAGAGGCATAATGATGACAAATATCAGATCAAACTGATCAATGTCAACTTACCTTCTTGATCAGAGGGAAAAGGATGTCGGCCATGTCGCTGAAACGGTCCTCCTGGATGCTGTGAAGCACTTCTCCAGCGCAGCGCAGAGCAGCCATTTTGTACACGAGACTCTCCTTACGACACTCCTTCAACACAACCTCCAACACCTCAGAGATGGAGGGCTGGCCTGTGCAAGGCTTCTGGAGCTCCGCGCTGACAGCCGGAGGAAGAACAGAAGCAATAAAGTTAAAAAGACAGTAAATGAATGTCGTCCTTCAAATAAACAGGTCAAATATCACTTTACCTGCATTTGGACACGACTGATCCGATGGCCTTCAACAGCTCCTCCTGCAGAGATTAAAACAACACAAACCAACAATACATTCACATAAACATAACAGAAACACTTTCCAATAAACAAATAAATAAATAAAATAGTAGCAAAGAGTAAAGTGTTGGGGATTAACAGGCATCTGTTGTGCTAGTGAGGAAGAGGATGTTTATGGTAAAAGATGGAGGAACATGTCATCCAGTGTGACTCTCTCTATGGCACACAGGAAGAAGTTTGATCAGGTTTCATTGTTGGTCTTGAACAGATTCATCCTTTAACGTAACTGTTGCATCAGCAGTTCTTACCTTGCCAGCCCATGTGCGTCCAGACAGTCCCTGCATTAAAGCTGTCAGCACCAAGCCAAGGTGTGGTGCCACCAATGAGCCTGTCTGTTCCTTGGCAACGGTTGCCATGGCAGCTGCACCCTGAGCCTTCATCTTCCAGGACTGGGACTGCAGTGCTTTCTGTGTGATCGCAATCAGCTCTGTCATGTAGAGTCTGATGCCTCCGAAGCTTCCTGGTACCAAACATAGATTTTATCTTCATAAGTCACATTAATTGCCTTATTTATGTGTATTTATCTGTTAATGATAACGTCTGTTAGTAGGTGGTGTGTTTATACTCACCTGGGACGTTCTCCTGCCACACCTCAGCCCACAGTGTGGCGTCATGGCTCTCTCCTTTCTCCTCATCAGGACCCGGCGCCTGGTGCATCCCCAGGAAGGCCAGCGGCAGAGCCACCCCCGCGTGTCCCTTCAACACATCAGGACTGTAGTGGCTGATGGCATGCACGGTCAACGCACATGATGACTTATACACAGGCTCTGTGAGGAGAACACAGATTCACTATCTGGCTTCATGCAACAACTTGTTAGATTTTGAAAAAAAAGGTCCATTTTCTGCTGTCTCACCCTCTTTCTCCAAGTACCAGGTGTTGAGCTTCAGTAGTAGTTTCTCAACACTGCTGTCTTTCGCTGTCTGATGGAGCCAACGAGTACGATCCATGATTACTGAGTCACTCAGAACAGAACATGGTGTGATTCATGTAAAGAGAAGTGGTTCTTACCCTGACTAGATGACCCAGAGCAAAAGCAAACGCTTTCTGGACCACAGTGCTTCTGTCATGGATACCGTTCAGCAGAGCGCTCATCAGTTTACCTGGTTACACCAAAAACATCACCGGCATCAGCTCACCTGCACCAAACACTAAACAGACTAAATGCTGGTGAATACGTGTGCTGTACCTGAGTAGGGGGTGAGGTCCTGGGGACACTGCACTGTGAGGGAGACTATAACACTCGCACAGCCGCCCTGTGCAGAGAGAGAAGACACACATGAGTCAGCTGACTCAGACAATCAACCATTTACAGTCAATCTAGGAACTGGTGACTAGTGTGAACTCACCTTGGTGCCCAAGCCTACTCCACTCTTGAGCAGCTCACAGAGCCTGGGAACCAGTTCTCCCAGCACTGAGACATCCAGGTGCTGTAGACACTGAGCACAGGGACAAACAAAACTTCACATTCCTTCCTGTGGCAACTAGAAACTGGCTCTAAAACCCCAAAAGTCATTAAAAGAAGTGATTATCTCTGTTTTTACCATATTAACAGTCTCCATCATTGGAGAGGACTTGGCAGCACTCAGCCTGGCAGCGTCCATGGCACTCTGATGACAGAGAGAAAACACTCATGACAATCTGAAGTCTAACCTTTGATAAGACATACCGGCTCTGGACTGTATGTATGTCAGACTACCTTCTCCTGCTCCGTGGCTCTGAGGCTGAGGTAGTTGAGGACCTGAGGTTCCAGGGTGCTGAGGGCCTCCAGCAGGGCCGGGATGAGTCGGGAAGCGTGAGGCTTTAGTCTGGCACCAGCTGTCTTACTGATCTTCACCAGAGTCTGGATACTGGTACAAGAAATAACACGGCACCAAATTACAGCCTCACTGGTTGAATGTAAACAAGAACCTATGATTCATTTTATTAGACACATTTCAGCTCCGAAACTGACAGAAACATTAAATCTAGTTTAACACAACGTTCATCATGGGTTGAGCTTTAAAACACAGTTTGGCTCATACTGCTAAAAGTTGTCTATGACTGACAGACAGGAACAAAAAACAAAAACCAGACAACATTTATGTTTGTAAAAGTCACATCTGGACAGAGACGTTACCTGAGTGAGCGAACCTCTGACACGTTGCTCACAATTCCTTTTTCCAGCAGAGTCGGCAGCAGCGCCGCCACAGTTTTCTGGGCTGCAGAGCCTGAAGACTCACACATACGAGTGCACACCTACAGAGAGAGAGAGAGAGAGAGAGTGTCAGGGGACGAGCACCTGCTCATTCATATACAGATACAAACATACAGCACACACACGGGGGGGGGGCGGTGCTGAGATGAACAGCTTTACCTTACTGAGTGTTTTCAGTGTCAGGTCTGCAGCCTTCCTCACAGACTCCTGAAAGGCAGAAAATAACAAACAATTAATGATTGTAATGTGTTTTATTTATGTAATAAAGTGTGTCATGTGATCCAACTATTCATATATAATAATTCACATCTTCTTGTGAATTATTGATTATTATTGAAGCATTGATTCCTATTGTTTTGTGCTCACTTTGATGTCATCCAGGACTCTGAACAACGTCCCCCACATTTCTGCCAGGTGATCAATGAGGTCATCAGCTTGGCGGCCGCGAATCAGGTCATTGAGGGCCAGACAGCTGGAAGGAAAATCCATCAGTACAGTCTAGTACAGTACAGGCTTCTAGTACAGGCTTCTAGCTGGCATAGTTACTAAAATAATACATCACCAGAGAAAAGGGAAATTCTTCAGTCACACTAAATAAACACAGTGAATGTTAATTATTTACCTGGACTCACGTACTCTCCAGGTGCTATTGGTCAAGTTGGAAATGACATCCTGTAGGATGTCTTTAAGGTATTTATCCACCTGAAACACACCAGACAAACAATTATCATTTACATGAATTTGTTTATACATGATGAGTGTGTATTTATGATCATGTTTAAGCTCCTACCAGGGTCTTATCAGTGACCAAAGCATCCCAGATGCTAGTCATGGCCTGACGGATGCTCAGGTTGGGGTCAAACTGGTAGCGGTACAGACGGGGCACTAGCTGGGGGAGGAATGGAGCCAGCTGCTCTCCGGCTTTGGCTGCGATCATGTGGAAGCCGAAAGCTGCTCCCTGAGAGGAGTAGAGAGATCAGAGAGGTGAGGCGGGAGCGAGGGTGAGATGTGAGGCGGGAACGAGGGTGAGACGAGGCCCAGAGAGCAGGATGGAAACGAGGAGGCGCATGATACCTTGCGGGAGTTCCACATGGCGTGGTGATTGGCCAGGTTCATGAACTTGTAGACGAGATCTGGTTGGTTTAGGTCGCTGGCCAATGAGCAGAGCTCCTTGTATGTTGACAAGCTGTGGCTGCCGGGAACAATCAATGCAAAGAGGAGAAAACGGTCAAAACTCACACATAAAGAGTCAACTGATGCAACTTCAGCTCATTTGTACGTTTTTTAATAATGTCTACTAGTGTCGATATATAACTTACCCATCAGGTGTTTTTCCCAAACCTTCTCCTTGGAAGACCTCTGTGTCTTCTGAAACAGCATGTCTCACTCTGTTTGGAAAGATTAATAAGCTTTTAACTTTAATGTTCATGCAGTCTGTGAATGTTCTGATTTCTTCTCTCCTACTGACAGGAAACTAACTGTGATTCTCTCTATTCATCTACTCACCTTTTGCCAGTCATGAGTGTTTCCACCAGAGTGGACACCAGTTCCTGCTGGTCACCCTCTCCACCCATCTCATAGACCAGGCCCAGGCCTTTAGATGCCACATCCTGACTCAGCTCTAAACCCAAGAAGAAGAGATGGATGAAGGATGGGAGGCAGAGAGAGGAAACGGTGAGGCTCTTTGTGTTGTGATGTTGTGGTGAGTAATTAAGATCACTGATGACTGAGCTCTTATCTTACCATCAGGGTCTGAGAGGACAGAGATGAACGCCACCTGAATCTCCTTCAAATGGGACTGAAGGACAAAAAGAAGAACACAGAGATTTCTACCAACTCAGACGTTTGTGTTTAGATTCTTTTTATAAAAATATGTTACACGCAGAGATAAATGTGGTGAATGCTTTGTGAAAATGTGCATTATGAAACAAAAAGCAGCTCTGAAGCAGCGATGATTCTTTGACTCCTGAGGAAAAATAAGATAGATTCAAAAAATCAAACTGTGATATAAAACCTACAGATTAGAGGACTGACCTCTGTGGAGCCCTGTTGATTTATATGATGAGAAACAAAACACTGTTCTAAATCCATCTAATGACAGACAACAGTTCAGAACCTGACATTCTCAAATGAGAATAGCATATTTGGTGTGCAAAGGCCTCGACTCCAAATTTTACACAAGAAAAACAAGGAAAACACCAACATTTGAAATGAGAAAGGATATAACTCTTCTTTAATCCGAGAAGCACGAGGCTAATGCTTCCTGACAGTTACTGTGTTAGAGATCACTCTCTCTGTTAGCAGAGTTCCTTCTCTGATCTGTGACACCAGTGTTTTTAGACAGCACCAGTCAAAGGTTTGGACCCACTTTGACTGTAGATTCAGAGCTCCATCTAACTAGACTACATAAACACACACCGTGATTTCCTTGTGTTGGCTGAGTTTCTTGACCAGAGAGAGCAGCCAGATGCAGGCTGCCTGCCGGACATGAGGGTTCTGGCTGGGTATGTACTTGGACAGGATGGAGTTCAGGACCCAAGGAACCACGTCATTGTTTTTCACATCTGTCAGTGAAAATGGAAACGTTGTTTAAGGAACTGAAATTATTTAACTGAATGCATTTTGCATATTGAGTTTTGTTGACGAAGCGTTTGACCTTTAGATAAATAAATGAACTATTGAAGCTGTTCTTCTATCTTTATCTGATTACTACCATGCAGAGCTGAAGCATTTCTTTAAGCTGCATGCATATCAATGTGACAACCACCGTCATGATGCAAGCTATTATACTGGATCACTTAAACAACAACATATACATGAGAAACAAATCAGATTTGTCCATTGGTACTATTAAAACCTACTCCAGCTACAAGTCCTTACTGTATGGTGGGCTGTACTGCTCCTCAGTGCAGGTCCACGGGTCTCTAGCAGCTCCAGAGCTGGTTCCTATTGCAGCACTGGTGATAGCTTCTCCAACTGTGAACTGCAGCTCCACCTGCTTGGCCTGAGAGAGACAAAGAAGAGAGAAAATGTAAACATATTATGATCATTAAGCAGCTTCACAGAGGGTCTATTTCACACAGATGCAGATGATATAGTTTTATTTGTGACTGCAAAAATATCCACTTTAGCTACAACGTAACGTATTTATACGTCAGTTTAAGACATCTCACCTACATTTCATGTTAAAAAGACGACATTCATATGTTTATCAATCAGAAAATATTTCAAAGTTGAACTATGACATGTCATAGCCTGTTCATTTGGTTTTTGTTGCTGTGTGACTTCTATTGTCAATGCTACAGTCAGTCAGTATGTTTCACACCTCTACAGAGTCCATGAGTCCCTGCAGCAGCTTCTTCTGATGAGGGAAGTCTCCATCTCCTACTGGTATGTAGCCCAAAGTCTGGATTGATCGCTCCTTCATCTGGACCACATACATGAAAAACACACACATGCGACATGACAACACCAGATGTACCATTATCACATATAATATAATATAATATGGTACATTGTCTCCCAGCAGCCCCTTCCTTCACTGGAGTCGCTGGTTACCTTGGTGCTCTCCTTGCCGGAGGGGATGCGAGCCAGAAGGTTGTCCACTGTGGACAGTTTGGTGAAGCCGTCGCCCTCCGCAGGAATCAGCAGGGTGCCGTTCCGCCCGATTTCTCCCAGCGCTGTGCACGCTGCTACAGCCAGCAGAGCACTGCTGCTGTCCAGGAAGGAACCTGGATGGACACACACACAGGTAGATGAGTAGATGAGTAGTACATATAGACAGACAAGGTTTGTTTTGCTGTAATTATTTTTCACACAAAAACTTTAACATCTTGCAAAGAAAAAGAAAGATGTTTTGTTTCAGGTAGGAGATGAAAACTACATCTAACAATAACATCAGTAATTTACTGTAGTCCAGGAGCTACCGGAGTCAATAAATTACACCTCAATTACAGGAAATGGTTGCAAAATTGTCTATGTACCAATTGTCTTGGTGGCCATGGCAACAAGCTCTTCGTCTTCTTGGGAGGTGATGCTCATTTGCTGCTCCATGTTGTGGCTGGTTTTACTAGAAGTGACAGCATTCTTCTTGCTCATGTATCTTCCCACCATGTAGCCAAGAGCCAAGATGGCACCATGCTGGGTCTCAGGACTCTGAGGTTCAACAAAAATCAATAAATATTTATGCATGGACAACTTATCAATACAGTAAACAATGACGTGCTGAATAGAGAGAAGATGACTTACATGGTTGTCTTTGGTGATTTTGACCAGGTTGTGTACAGCCATCTGCAGCTCGTTGCCAGTCATTGTAGAAACCACCACAGCGTACAGCTGGGCTGCCAGTTCCCTCATGTCCTCCTTATTTGTGTTCATCAGACTCTGGAGAAGAAAACATCTGTTACTACAGCCCAATGCAACGACAGCTGTTTTTACAATATCACAGATCAGCTGAGTGTTTCATGTGTTGATATTTGTCTCACTAATGAACATCAATGTAAAACTACCTCTGTCTGAATAAACAGAATATTCACCTTAATCCAGTCGATTTTATCAACAAACTTGGGAGCCAGTTTCTCTGGGCAGACAGACACCACCTCCAGTAGACAGTACATCACTGGGATTCCTGTTGACACATTAAAGATGAAGTGTAATAACTATCAATGATCATAACAATAACATACAGATGAATACATCAACAATAACAGCTTCAATTAACTATAAAAGCTAGTCTTTTTTTAGAAGTTTAAAACAACATAACATACAGTAGATACAACTCTGAAAAATCACCTCAATGTTCTAAGAAGACTATAATAACCATGGAGACGTCTTCCTGTAAACGGACGGTACTTGTATAAACGCCTTTCTAGTCTTCCGACCACTCAAAGAGCTTTTACGCTACGAATCACATTCACACACAACCTGCAGCATCAGAGGAAATCTAATCATTCACACACATTCTCACACTGATGGAACAGCCATCAGGAGCAATTAGAGGTTCAGTATCTTGCTCAAGGACACACTGACATGTGGACTGGAGGAGCCGGGAATCGAACCGCCGATCCTCTGATTAGTGGACGACCCGCTCTGCCTCCTGAGCCACAGCCGCCTCAGTATCATCGTCCTTAGTAAAAAGCAGGTTAACTTCTCTCACCTCCTACAGCAGACAGCAGCTGCTGCAGCAGATCCATGTAGACATACACTGGATTTGCGTCGGAACCCTTTGACACTGAAGGCTGCGGCCCGGAGGACAGCAGCGTGTGGACGTAGCGGCCGATGGCGGGCGCATCATCCTGCATGTCTGCCAGGCGTGTGGAGAGGGGCGTGGCCCCTGCACTGTAGGCCATGCACATCCTCAGGTACAGCACAATCTGGAAAAAAAAGACAAGGAAATGAAGTGAAGCCACATGTCTGCAGCAGGAGTCCATATCAAGATCAATGGATGCAACAGGCTGATCACCGATTAATATTTACCTCTGCAAATGCAGATGGGTTGAAAGGAATGGTGGAAGTTCCAACAATGTATTTAGCTGGAGTCTTGATCCTCTGTGATGCCTGACGATGATGAGGACAACATAAAAAAGACATGAGATCCATTAGATCTTATAGAAATAAATAAACAGAAAAAGGATAACAACTGGTATCAAAAGCCTGAAAAGCAGGCAGAGTGAGAGAGAAATGATGTGCTTTGGGGTTTAGGTTGTAACTGGATGCACTGTTTGAAAAGCCCCAGAGAGAATGAAAAATATGCAGCCTCACCTTCTCCTGGACATAGGCCACCATATCAGGAAAGGAGGGCATTGGCTTTGGTCCCTCTTTCTCTGAGCTCTTGGTAGGAAAGGCCCTCAGCACCCTCTGAGCCTCCCCGCACACCTCATCCCTCCTAAAACACACAGCACCAGCACCTTTTATCTTCTGCACCATTCAGGAAAGTGAACCACTGGCACACAATCTTTAGTTTGAACCACATTTAATCTTAAGTAAAAAATGTATGAAGTGTGTGTTTTTGGGACTTACGGGTCTCCAGCAGCCAACAGCAGCAGGTATCTTGATGGCACATGATCAGGTGCAAAGACTGTGCTGGCAAACTTCATGGCCACCTGGCGAACCTGCACCTCCGGCTGCTCAGAGAGAGAATCATCAGAAACAAAGATACTATTACTGTTTGTGAGGAGTAATTTGGCTTCTATGCTTTGTTACTTCTAAACTTGTCATAAATGATGCTGCCTACGTACACTCACCTTTACAATATACGCAGCCACCAGGGCCTCCATCAGGTTCAGCAGCGCCCCCTGCAGGTTGGCATAAGCTCCAACCATCATGGACAAAGCCTCCTGAATAGCAAGACGAACATCTGGCTCCTCCTGATGATAAAGCAGGATTTTGAAAACATCAGTAATAAATACACCACTGAGCTCTCCTTTAAATGAAGGAGTATTTAATATCACCTACCTTACACATGGACTCAAAAAACTGCTGTACAAGAGCGATATCCTTTGTGAACAGCTGTGGCATACGGCTAAAAAACAGAATATATTTCATTGTTAAATTTGAAACTAAGCTGGTTATGTGTAAAGGAAACATTAAGAATTAGTATTTTATAAATACCTTGAGAGCTTCCCAACAGCAGAGTATGCAACACAGAGTAACTTAGGATCCTGCAAGGACACATGTTGTTTAGTAGGTATTTAAAAAAAGAAAAACTTAATTGCATGAAAATACAGATTAAATGTTGCTGTTTGAAGTTTTACCTCTTTGTATTCATTAATGAGCTTGGTCAGACCATTTAGGAGCATCAGTCCCAAAGGCTTATTAGTGTCAGGGCACCTAAAAAACAGAGGAAAGAAACATCTTCAAAATACAAACAAACTTTTCATGGAAAGATTTATATCCTGGATATATCTAGACAAAAAAGAAGCACTTTTCTTACACCATGCAGATGTGATGGACAAACTGTAAGGTCAGAGACAGCAGTTTGTTGTTGGTGTTGGCTCCAAACAGACCGTCATACACAACCTATGGAGGAAAGGAAACCAGTGAGAATGGTTGTGCAGTATACTGGAGAGGTGTTATATGGCAGCCTCACAAAAATAAATGCAGCTTGCTTGCACAACAAGCCTACCTGAATATTAGCAGGAAAGCACTCTGCAGCAAGGCGTGAGCGCAGCAGATGTGGAAGGATCTTCAGTTTGACTCTAGTGCTCACTGGCTCGTGTTTCAGCTCTTGCTTCACTGTTCCCCCCTAGTGCACATAAATAAGAGTGTTAAACACAAAACATGTAGAATATCACCGTGACGTTTTAAAGTTAAAACACTGAGCTTACAAACCTTTGTTTTAAGGGGAACATCCCCCAGATACACCTTGAACATCTTGTTGATGATTAGAGGATTGTTCCAATCGATGATGCTGGAAGATAAGAAAACAAGTTCGTAACCAATGACGTTAATAAAGTTCTGTGTGAGGTATAGAAATGTCAGCCCATCAGTCTGATCAACTTACACAGCCTCAAGAAACAAAACTGTTGAAAAAAGAATGAAACATTGATATAATGATGATTATTATTTGTTGTATAAAGGTCTAGTGGGTGACTTGACATCTCCTCCATCTACCTCTGTTTGCTCTTCAGCTCCAGATCAGCTGCAGTGGCCACGCTGTGTCTGGTGTCACTGGACGCCACCACCAGATGCACCACTGTCTCCACTTCTGGGACTTGCTTTGCCTCTATGAACTTCACTATGCCCAGCTTACACTGTTGAAACCAAATACAGAATGAGGGAATCACTAGCCGATAATGAAGACAAACACATTGTCCAGCGAGCACATGCAAACATATAACTCGTACAAAAACAGAGTCACCGCTGTCGGTTATCGTACCTGCTCCAGCTGCTCGGCGCTCCACTGGGCCTCTCCAATAACCCTCTTGGCAGCATAGACGCTCATCCCAGGTGGAGGCTGAGGAAGACCCTGGCCGGACGCAGCCACCGAACCATCCGCAGATGAGGAGGGGGCGGGACGCGTTGGGGATTCATTCAGCACAAACCTAAAAGAGAAAACAAGTCAATTACTAAAAATTGTAGTTTCAGTGAAAAACTAATAGACTCATTTCAGTTAAATGTCCGAGACCCTCGGTCACACGGCAGGAACTCACCCATAGGGCATCAGTAAAACATCTAACATGAACTCCAGCAGCAGCTGCACCGTCTTTGGACGCTCAGTTAAGTTGAATGGAAACGCATTCTTGGAGGCGTCTGTAGGATATTTCATATGGTAAAGAGTCGGGATCAGCAGGTGCATCAGGCTACGAGAGAGGATGGAGAGGAAATGGAAAATTAGAATTGAGTCAAGAAAGAAGAAGTCTTGAGGTGATATCTGTCTATAATAATGTGTCAATCTAACAAAAACTCAAGTGTGTCTGAAAAACACTTCTTTAATAATAGTAAATATCCTCGTGTGAGTGTATGTGTCCTCTCACCTGTCCTGTTGTGGTTGTGGCTTGCCTTCCATGGCAGTAAGTAAGGTGGGGGCCAACTCACACTGTTTTCCCACCTCCAGACGGGGGTAGCCCATTTTGATGTAGATGATGGTGAAATTCTGCAAAAAGCATTAATGAGACAATCACTACTCCAGTCTGAAGTTACAGACTGTTACTTCATCAACCCAGAGTTACATTCAAACATTCATCACATATAAGCACTGCTGTACAATCAATCTACTATCTTTATTATAAACACCAATCTAATCAAGCTGGTTCAGTAATATGTTAACTTGCTTACATAGAACGCCTTTTCCTGTGTTGCACTTTATCTTAAAATCTCTACAAATTTTGAAATTGCACTGTTTTGTTTTTATATTTAGCACAGCGAGTACAGGAAATGGTTAGATGCATAATCAATGTATAATACACACCCAGCTCCGTGAGCCCGACATTATAAAATGAGACTCTCTTACTGTAACGAAGGAGGCTGCTGCAGGGTCTTGGTACTGCACCAGTAAAGTTTCTACTGGGAGCTGAATCTTAGGTCGGCTTTTTATCCTCTTGTTCAGGTGGACCAGCAACTCCATTACCTAGAAGAGGAGGAGGCACATAAAATACGTTAGCAGTGTAGTTACATGAAGATGAATAGCAAGAGAGAAAAGTCCAAGTTCCTTACAGGAATATGTGTGCATCAGGAGGAGGTTCTGTTAAATCTGTATCAACATGTAACTTGGAAAAGGAAGCTTTATACTTTTATCAGAAAAAAAGGAAGAGATAATATTTGAAGGGAAGGTTCTGATGGCATGAAACTGCAATTTATTCACTCGATTTGTATGATGTGCAGCCAAAGAGCACAAACTCAAGAGTCATTGTAATCTCTTTAGGCACAGAAACAGGCAACACCCTTCTTACTTTCTTCCGCACACCCTCTTGAACGCTGGAGAGTTTGAGGAGCACAGGGGGTAGGAACTTGGAGATAATATCCTGTAGCTGTTCATCTGTTTCTGCATGGCCCAGGCGAAGGAACACACGCTCCAGTTGATCTGTCAAAGAAAGAGAGAAACAAACAAATAAACAAACAGAAAAAACACACACGTCACACCTTGATTAACATGTATGCATCATTTTCTAGATGGTATTTGTCATGCCCCACCTATAAAAAAAACCCAATAAACACTAAACACAGGACCAGTTTAAGACAATAGCTCTGCCATATTTAATGTGACAATAACTTTCCATTCAAATATGGAAGTAACGTTACAACCCACTGGGTGTTTGCAACCACATGCAAAAAAAAGGGTCTGTGCGACCTTCAGCTTCACCCAGAGGGAATAAAACACCACAAAAACTTAAAACAGTCAACTAAAAACAGTCCCTGAAGCATTTGGCTCCGGTTAGTGTGATAAACTCGTACTGTCAGCTGTTATATTGCTGCAAACCATCACCCAGCCCTGCCTTCTTTCTCTTGGCATGGCTCACCAGCCAGCTAGCTAAAACAACTGACAGTCTATCCACGCAGTTTCTCTTTTACACAATTTGACTTTCACTTTCCATGACACCTTGCACAATTAAACCTAAAAGCCCTACATATCCAACTGTTAAACTCGCGTCATAAAAGTTTGCTTAAAGAAAATGTATTAATAGCCTGTGAGACAGTTTCATTTTGACCATGACTGGGCAAACGGCCTTCAGACGTTAGCATTGTAGCTAGCTTTCTTTCTTGCGCCAGTCTTTACCTGAAGCAAGCTTTAGCGTCATTTACAAAACATCCTCATTGTTACAGTAAAGCAGAGCTGCTCTCTAAGAGTTTTTGACAACCACAAACTCGACATTTAAAGAGATATTAATCGCCAATAACGCAGAGAGAAACTTACTGAGTTCATCCTGGGCAGCCATGTTTGCAGAAAGTCATTTAGCGACCCCCCCGGTTTACTGAGTGTTACTGCACCCACCAGTGCCACTCCTCATCATCATCATCATCCTCATCGTCAGCTGCTGCTGCCTCTTCTGAGGCATCAACCACACATCCATACAGACATATACTAGCATAGATCACATTCATTTACACACATATATATATTACAGTTTGTGTGCACGACATTGCCTGAGATCATTATAAATTGGCCTTTTAATAAGGCACTCTTTATTAGGGGTTAATAAGTTGTTCTTCTGACTTTATAAACGGTTAATAAAACATGCACTAAGAACAAGTTTTGGGTTGCCAGCTTGTGAAAAAAGCTCTAGTATTATTCTCTTGGTATATCCTCCTCCAGCATGCAGTAGTGGAGAAGTACTCAGATCCTTTACTTCAGTAAAACTACCAATACAGCCATGTGAAAATACTCCATTACAAGTAAAACTCCTGCATAAAAAATCCTACTTAAGTTAAAGTACATAAGTATTATGAGCTTGATGTAGTTAAAGTATTGCAGTAAAAGTACATAAGTATTATGAGCTTGATGTAGTTAAAGTATTGCAGTAAAAGTAGTGGTTTGGTCCCTCTGACTGATATATTATTATATATGACATCATTAGATTATTAATAGTGAAGCATCAGTGTTAGAGCAGCATGTTACTGTTGTAGCTGCTGGAGGTGGAGCTAGTTTACACTACTTTATATACAGTTAGCTAGTTTAGTCCAGTGGTTCCCAACCTAGGGGTCGGGCCCCTCCAAAGGGTCAGCAGATAAATCTGAGGGGTGGTGAGATGATTAATGGGAGAGGAAAGAAGAAAAAACAAAGTTCTGATACACAAATCTGTTTTCAGATTTTTCTCTAATCTTTGATTTTTGCTGAAATATTGGATCATTTGAACATTTATTGAAATGAAAGCATGTGAGAAGTTTAGAGGGAAAAATCACTATTTGGTGGAGCTGTTAACAACTCATAGACATGTGAAATGTGACCCCGACTACACACTGCTTTTTGTAAGACGTCAAAAGCCAAAAAGGTTGGAAACCACTGGTTTCATCTTTAACAATGTGTTGTATTTTAAAAGCTTGTTATATTATCCATTGTGTCAAATCTTCATCTGAAAAGTAACTAAAGCTGTCAAATAAATGTAGTGGAGTAGAAAGTACAATATTTCCCTCTGAAATGTAGAAAGTAGCATCACATGGAAATACTCAAGTAGAGTACAAATACCTCAAATTTGTACTTAAGTACATTACTTGAGTAAATGTACTTAGTTACTTTCCACCACTGCCAGCATGCCAACATCAATCAATGACAGAAATAAGGGGTTTGAATTTCCACATTTAGATGTGTGGATATCGTATTTTACCACATTATAATTTTAAAAATGCAATGTACTTCACAGTATACATAAGCCAGAGACGATGCTCTTCATGTTGAACTAGAGTTAAACAACATGGCAACCATTAGTAAAGTCAGGGCCATTGGAATTACAGCAATTTGTTTATTTAATTATAGTTATATTGTCAGTGAATATTTACAGTGTTTTGAGCAATGCTTATATGTGGATATTTCTAGTTTATCAATAAAATCCTTAAAAACAGTTTAAAGTTTAAAGATCCCCTCCAGACATGTGTTAAGATGTATATAAATGCTCTAATTTGAATAATAATTTGTGTCTAATATGGTTTTTCCACAAAAAAAAGTTCAGTTACTTTTTTAAAATCCTTAAAATGACATTAAAATTCTAGAATATATGAATATGCAAATATTTTTCATTTCAAAAGTGTAACTGCTGGATAAAAGATGTCTCCTACTAAAGATGTCTCAAGTTTCCACATATTAGTTGAATACTGGACCACGATTGGATCCAAACCCGTTGTGACGTCACAAATCCTGCTTCTAGATACAGGCCTTGAAATCAGATTTTCAATGAGCACAGAGAAACTTTCCACTTTCAGCAGATGAATGTGAAACAGTTTTCTAACACAAACACTATTCTACACAGTGAAGATCAAACATCCGACTGAAGGAACAAGAAAACATTTTGAGTGGAGGGGGACTTTACATTTATTTATCATTTCAACTGTAAAACAAAACAACAAAAACAACGACAACAACAAAACCAAACAAACAAAATAACAGTCAACATTAAATAACGTTTCTCGGGACCAGAGTATAAAACTGACAAAACGTCAGACTGAACATAAAAGGATCACGACACGAATACAAAAAGCGCATTGCATTCACCAATGGAAAAAAAAAACTTATTACTTACTATCTCATAATTATGAGAAGATATTTAATAATTATGACTTACTATCTCAAATTACGATAAAGGATCTCTTAATTACGACTCATCCCATAATTATGAGAAAAAATCTCAATATTACGAGAAAAGTTCTCATAATTATGACTTATCCCATAATTACAATAAAATATCTCAAAATGTACATGATCTCAGATGTTTCTTTGAGATGCAGGTGCAATTTCCTCCTCCACCGGTGGCTGCGTTCCAGTTAATCTACTGTATTGCGGATTCGTGGATCTCGCAGCGCATGGATAGGTCTACCGCAGCACCGTCAGCCTGTCTGGACGGTCGTGCCCATCAGCACGCTCTCCCGGTGTAGATCTGCGCTCGAGGCGGTCTGGAACGCGTCCTGTTCACGGCACGAAGCAGCAGCGGCAGCAGCAGCTGTCATGAGAATCAGCTGGACGAACAAGGAAGGGGATAAACAACAACACGACTCCGTCTTTCTAAATCAAGGTAAAATACTATATATTTGCGTGGAAACGACATGTTATATGCCGGTAAATATGGTGCATGGTGTCTAGCTTGGTACCAGTTAGTTTAAAAACGGTTGTGCATTTCGTGACTCCCGTGCAGAATTAGCCGAGCTATCAACAGCTAGCCGTTAGCAAACTGGATAAGTTGGCACGGTCTCGTGCCAGCGGGCATCTCGCACTGTGTGCCTTGTCATTGTTAAAAGATTTATCACTAAACTTTAACCGTGAGTACAAATGATGTGTGCACAATATAAATATTAAATCAAATCGTTTGTACCACACAAAGTCACAGAGCGTGGTAGCTACGGGCCTATCTGCAGCCACCCTTGCAAGGGACATTTAAATCCCATTGACTCTCGTGCATTCAGAAGTTAGCTAGCCAAACAGTTAGCTGTGCTTTCTCTTTCCTTGCTGCTGAACCTGTCGAGTCAGATCCGTTGAACACATATCAAATTCAAGTCGAAAGAGTAACCATCTAAATATAAGTTAGCTATTCAGCTGAGCTAGCGAGCTGCGCTGTTTGTTCAGCCATTACTTGGCATCACAACAAAAACGTAGGCTAGTTGGCTAGTTAGCTGGCTTGGCAGACAACAAAGATCGGCCAAGCTGCAGACGCTCAAGCAGAATTAAAAGCAAAGTTATAATACAGACGAGATTTATTTGCTCTACAGTGTGTTTATAGCTTTGTTTTTAATAAATTATACGCTCAAATACGCCCGAATAAAATAGTCCACGTTTAATACTATTGTTAAAATATGGACAAAGAGCAGAGATGTAAACACATTGTGTCTAAACACTGCAGCTGATTTAAGTAAATACTTGTTTCAGTCTGTCTGTTACATAATCGGGTCGCACGCCATTATAATGTGGTTTGCAGTGAAGTGGCGGTGTGAAGAAATATAAGGTTGGACATCACAACAGCTTCCCGCGGGGCAGTGTGATCCTTTGTCTGAACACACAGTAAAGTCAGAGTTGGGAGTGGGATGGGTGGATGGGACAAAAATCTGAAAAGGCTTGTTGGCATCAGCAGGGATCAAGGGATCAAATCGACATGTTGAATCTCTACTTCCATCTAGTGGTGAACCTGTCACTAACACGCACACCAGCCGCTTCATAGTCCGGCTGCACACCTGTTAATTACATCTAGTGCTACATGTTTAGTAATGATAAACATAAAGTTTGCACTAAGGGATTAGACAAAGATAAATTAAATGAAGGCATTTCCCCCATAAAGTAACAGTATTTATTAATTAACAGTAACACCAGTATGATATTGTGTAGCATGAATCAATGTATGAGTCAATAGATTCCTGTTAGAAGTGTAAGAAGTTTAAATTGAAATTGCAGATTAGCAGCAGTTAGAAAATGCTGGACACGAGTTTAAGTATGAAATATTTTTTTAAACTATTTTTGTTATTAACTTGGATTTAATTCTGCCATAAATACACTCATCAACCAAAAACCAGGTGACTGCAATCAACACAAAGTATAAACACTGTAATATGAGAAGATTATGTTAATATGAACACACTAATTAATCACCAACAAGTTAAAACACATTAAGAATCCTAACAAACAAAAATGAATTATGTTTCAGTAACCAGGTGTTTCTGTTTCAGTATCTGTCTGTAATATTATCTACAACATCTGTTCAGCACTAGATTATCTTTTACCATTTAAACAAAAAACATTTTTGAAGATTTTAATCTGTATAATAATCCTGTCACATAATTTATCCTTTACATTTCCATTAATAAAGTAATCCTTTATTTACCTGGCCCTACATATCAAAGTAATCAATATATTTTAGCTAACCCAATATCTGTCAGCATTGAAATTTAAAAGTAACCATATAAGTTGATGTTGGAGCACATTTTTAATCTGTTAGTTTATATTTTTTTCAGGTTTCATCTGGTGAGGTGGCAGGATGGCGGGAGCAGAGGTGTTCACCCCTGCAAACCCCACCTGCAAGATTATGACCTTCAGGCCCACAATGGAGGAGTTCAAGGACTTCAACCAGTACCTGGTTTACATGGAGTCTCAGGGTGCACACCGCGCAGGTCTGGCTAAGGTAGGAAGTGTTTTCCATCTCAGCTTGGGCAAAATATCAACTTCCGGTTTTAGTCATTGAGAAAAAAGACATTCAGACATACAGAGCGACTTATCGTAATACAAGAGTAATCAGCTAGTTCCCCTCTTGGACATGGAGGGCCAACTGTTGCTTATTCCTGTTTTATTTTAAGCAACAAACAAGCTTTTACTCCTCTGTTTGTCCCCCAGGTGATTCCTCCTAAAGGCTGGAAGCCTCGTCGCACCTACGATGACATAGATGATCTGATGATCGATGCTCCCATCCAGCAGATGGTGGCCGGCCAATCAGGGCTCTTCACTCAATACAACATTCAGAAGAAACCTCTTAGTGTGCAGGAGTTCAGGCGACTAGCTAACAGTGACATGTGGGTATAACAGAGGACTTGTTTCTTTACTTGATTTTATGGAGGGGAGAGTAAAAGTTTACATACATACCACTGAATGTAAGCATTCATTTACATTCAGTGGTTAAAGTAAGTAAATATGCAACTTTTGTTGTGTGCAGGATGTGTGCCTGGTATATTATGAAAATGACTAATGTTGAACAATGTTTTTAGAAGACAGAATAGCCTCTAGAAGAAGACTGAGGACCTGGCTGAAAGAACTGGAGAGATACTTACTAACAACATTAATATCTGTGTGTCTCTTTGATGTTCATTGATCATCTTGTATAGTCTGTTTCCAACATAGCTGCCAAAAACAAAATTACACTGTCTTAAATGTTCTCCATTCATTCAGGTCATGTCTTTCCCTCAACAGGTACTGTACACCTCGCTACCTGAACTATGAAGATCTTGAGAGGAAGTACTGGAAGAACCTCACTTTTGTCTCCCCCATATATGGTGCTGATGTCAGTGGCAGCCTCTATGATGAGGTAGATTTTCCCTCTCTGCACATGTTCGTTCTTTTCTATCACTCGTCATTCAGGCCCCATTTACACCTGGTATTACCATGTCATCTGTACATGGATATATTATCTGGATAATGACATCCGATCAATGAGTTTTTACACTTACACATGGTATTAAAATGCGTTTTCATTTTCTCAGTTGTACCCGCATTGTAATCTGTGCAGCCACAAACAGACGTCATTCACGTTTTTGCACGGGAAGACTTCTAGCTACTGCGACTATTTGTAGCTCTTACAGGGCTCGCTTATTTGTCAGGAAGAGGCGGAGCTAGGTGACCTTTCAACTCACTGGGCTGATCTTTTTTCTTATGAATGTGGTCACGATGTACAGGTTGCATCTCCTCAGATCTGATCACAGTGTGTGTGTGTCTGGCCACCTGCAAATGTGGTTTGATCAGGTCTAATTTTCTGTATTGGTTCTGTCCATATGAGACTTAATGGTGGAAAACACTGTTTCTAATATTTTGTCCATTAACATACATGAAGGGGGCAAAATATTAGGAACACTTTTCAATATAATGCACCAGTACACCACCACCCACTACGACCTCAATAATAAACATAAAGTAGAATTATCACCTTCTGACAATGTCAACAAGAACTGAAGCTGTAACAGCTTCTAAAAGTAGAATTTATGGCAGAGATGTTGTATTGGATTGCATTAGATTATACAGGTGTACCTAATAAAGTGGCTGCTGAGTGTATGTACAGTCATATAAAACATATTTATTTGTATCTATCTAAAAAACTATGTAATTTCAATAATCATTAAAGATCTACGCATAGTGAATTTGACAGGAAGTGTCTGCCAATATCACTGAGTGCAATCTGATATTTCCTTTTAGTTTTTTGTTTTACTTAATGAAATTGGTTCACAGTAGGCCTACATTCAAAATACAAAATTATGAAAATAACATTTTGTAAAGCAACTTCGATATGTTAGAATGATAAATAACAAGGACATGTAGCTGCATTGCAGCTTTTTTAAAATGGTGGATGTTGTGAAGTGCTCTAGTGTGTTTATAATGGCTGTGAATAGAGGATTGTCAGCGCTACTGTTATGACAACTTGGAAAAACTTTCTTCATCTTCAGCATGAACAAAAAAGGCTTCTGAAGTTCAAATACAGTTTTCAGCTGCAAGCGACTCTTTCTAACAGCAGCACTGTAGATGCTACACTGGACATTTGTAACTTAAATAGAAGCAAAGTGACCATTTTTCCCCCCAAAGTGACACTAACGGCATTGCTCACTGATTCCCGCCGTCACAGCGTCGATATTTACAATATGAAACTCCTGATTTGTTCTGCTTCATATTTCACTTGCTCACAATAGGAAACAGTTATATTGTTTTAATGGAGAGCAAAAGGACAGATTTCACAGATGGTGCAACCATCTCGCAGCACGATGGGTTACATTATACTTTATGTTGCTGATACTGATTCAATTCAAAACTGTCACAGTCCACCGTGGACATCCATAAACCAGTCTAACCACTGTTTCTAACCACACAGGATGTGGAGGAGTGGAACATTGGCCACCTGAACTCTATCTTGGATGTTATTGAGGAGGACTGTGGTGTATCCATCCAGGGGGTCAACACTCCATATCTGTACTTTGGCATGTGGAAGACCACCTTCTCTTGGCACACAGAAGATATGGATCTGTACAGCATCAACTATCTCCACTTTGGAGAGCCCAAGTCCTGGTTAGTATGAAACAGGGATTTAGGTACAGCAGGTAGATACATAAAAAAGAAACAACTATGCAACATAATGCAATCCAACAACACCACAAAACACAGCTTGATCAACAGCACCTTCATAACAAAGTTACAATCAAAGTCAGCACACTAATCTTTACAAAAGTATTATATTATTTTACTAGTAGTGCTCTACTTTACTGGGGTACCAGTGATGCCAGTTGCTTTTTATATCATTCACAGTTAAAACCACTGCAGCTGATGCCAGTTAATCAGTTACCTCAACTTATTGGTGAAAGTAATAGAGATGTATTAGAAGTGAACTTTATGGCTTTTTGTGTTATCCTGACTATCATCACTTAGCATGTTGTTAGCTTAACATGTTGTTAGCTGATGGTGTTAGTCAGTGATATTATAGACAGAAGTGAATGTGGCTTGTTTTAGTGGTGGGCCAGTTATTGAGATGGTGCCCATCTGATGACCCTGAACTCTTATACTCCATGTTTCTCAAACTAAATTAGTAATCCGTAAGGCAGTGGAACTAGAAAGATGGTGATGGTGGCGGGACAACTGAGTGGGCCAAAGCATTCAAATGAAACTGCCTATCAAGCTAGATGGGCCAGCCATTGCAGGTTAGCCTGAGCAGATGTAAGTACTGATTAAGCAGTCGACTATCTGCTCTTTGCTTGTGCAAGTGTGGGAATCAAGGACAATTTAAAGGTGTGTTAGATCAGAGAAGTTTCTGATATAACTAGTGACTGTTTATAAAACTTATAAACAGTTATTAGGGATGGCGGCTGGATTACTGAGCGGACCATTCAGGAGAAACTACATATCAAACCAGCGGGGGCAGCCAGTGCAGGTTAGCCTGTGCAGAGACAATGAAGATATAAAGGTGGCTGTATACTCTGTCAGATATTCTTCATTAAACCCCCCCCCCCCCCCCTCCTGCACATGTGCACGGCCATTTCTGTAACGGACAAGCTGACACCCACCTCACACGGTCATTGGCCAGATGTGCAGAGGTGAGAAAGGAGTCAGGGTTTGAACTTCTCTCTCTAGCTCTCCTTTCTCATTCATGACACAACTATGTATGTCACTTTTCATTTGAACAGCTGAGTGCAACACAATATAAGTCCCCCCCCCCCCTCTCTGTGGAGGTCAGCTTCTCAATCTGCTTTTGAGTGACGCTGTTCAGAACAACTATAAAAACATTAAACACATTTGGTTTCCGAGATGGTCGGACAACACATCGTGTGAACCAGTTCTGATCGACCATAAATGGAGCTGAAGACTCGGTCAAGCTGTGGTGAGAGAAGGAGGTCAGAGTTACAGAACGGTGATGCTCTCTGCAGGGCCTAGTGATGAGTCAAAACATCATTTAACATAAATACTGGGCCTCTATAACACTGTTCACCCAACTGTTGGCACATTTCATTATGTGTTTTGATAACTTTTTAAAGTTTGGCGCTCATAACTGAACTGTAATTTTTAATGGCAAGGGTCAAATCCAATCAAAACATTGGTTGTCTAGAAAAGACGACGGTGCACAGGCAGCTAGAGTGCTAACATATTTAGCCTACCATTAGCTAAAATTTCGCCGCTGAAGTATTTTTGTACTTTGTGCATATTTAGTAGCTTTCCCACGTGTGGTTCTATCTGTTTTATTTCAGTAGTTTCACTACTCCTGCTAGGATGGTGACGTATTAGTGATCAATCTTATGGGAGGATGTGTTCAGAAGTTAGTTTACAGTATGGTAAGCGTGGGAAACGGCTGCAAAATCCATCTTTAACGTTCTTATCCAGATCTTCTTTCATGATTTAAAATTCTGAAACGCTTGCAATCTCATAGTTTCCATCTTATTTACCCTGACATTCTGCTGCATAAAGCCCCAGGGTTTTGTTCCTTCAGTGCTTGTTTGCACACTGAGAAGGTGGCCACCTGCAATAAGTGAGAGTCCAGGTGTTAGTGAGCTTAATAGAATAAGTACAACAAATGCATCAGCAGGGATTAGATTACACATCCAGGCGGCGTGTGTGTTAATGTGTTATTCTCAAAGGGTAGAAGCATATGGTTTGATTTCTTGGAGGCTGTCGTTGTTGTCTGTAATGGAACAAGGCAAAGTTTAATATTTTAACCAGTCAGCCAATCCGATGCATTGTTTCTGAGAGATGATGCGTCTCTTTCTCAGCTTTTTACTGAGTAAAAGTCAAGGAAGAGGTTGAAATCAATAACATATATTGCGAATTTTAGGTATAGATACGACATTTACTCACTCTGATGTTACCATACTTCTATTCATAAAAAACAAAACAACAACACTGTATTGGCCAGAGTTCATGGAAACATGATGACAGCAGTCACAGTCCAGTTTTTACGTCGGTAACATTGGTATAACAGTTCCGTTCTTTAAGAAAAGAGGAGCTGGGGTTTAAAGAGGCATATGTTAAAGTGATAAAGTGAAAGAAGAGGTGAAGAATGCAGGTAGATGAAAATGGAGTTTGCTTTTTATTTCTTTCTCAGCTTGGCTCGCTCCATTTTTCTCTCCCTCATGCCCTGGAGGGAGTTCTGCTCATTAGAGCAGTGAGCCCTGCAACCCCACAGGGATCAGTGTCACAGCCAGACAGTGACACACACACTCACAAAGAGCAGCCTAGTGCGCCAAGTACCCCACACACACACACACACACACACTTGCATACCCTTATCATCTCGCGCATACACACACTGACGTACAGTCTTTGATCTTACTGCTATTTTGACATCTCGTCCCCGGAGGAGAGTGGCTTAAAGATGCACCCCTCTCACCTCTTCTCAATCCTTTACCCCTCCAACTCCCCATGTCACCTTTACCTGAGGTTGCCTCTGCCTCTCACCCTGTCTCTCACTGCTCTGTTAAGCTGACAGATGATATGATAGAAATGCCACAGACCTGAGGGCGGATGGTGCTGCTCAAATGGAATGCCTAGTCAAACCTTGAGGGAATTCTGTCACACTCCTTGGGTTTCTCGCCGGGAACATCGGGAATAGTTTGAATTCAGGTTGCGTCAGCAGCGTGGCACCAGAAAATGCAGAATAAGATCAAAATGAGAGTCTGTGAACTGCTTTACACAACAGCAATTAGTGATGGTTATTTTCTCCCTGCTAGAGACAGAACCAGGCTTAATGTTGTGAAATATTACAGAAATGAAGTACGTTAGACAGTCTAAATTGTAGAATCAGCATTTCCATGGAGAAGCTAATAGCAGGCAGGTCATGTAACATTTTATACAGTAAATTTAGATGAGATCAGGGAAACAGCCTTTCTGTATGTTGGAATGATGAAAGCTTTATAAATGATGTTTTATTAGCAGTGCGAGGTGGAAAAAAGTTGATCTGCCTTCTTGCATTTATTCATTTATCCGCCACATGATGGCAGTCTTGAAACTGCAACGTCTCTTCTTGAAAACTTTCCTGCAACTATAATGAACAATGCATGTTCAGAGTTTCACATGCACAGACAAAAATACTTCTGTTTGCTCCATATATCTCTCTCTCTGTTGTCTCTAACAGGTATGCCATCCCCCCTGAGCATGGGAAGAGACTGGAGCGTCTGGCTACAGGTAGGGGAGGGGGGTCATTAAAAAATTATTAAATAACAATTTGAGCAGACAGAAGCAGGTCTGCATTAAAGAACAAAGAGCAGCACATGAATTAAACACAGAAGTGAGAGGGCACCAGAGATATTGGCAAAGCTGAAGAAGCAGCATCCTAATGAGCACAAACATGCAGAAAGTGCTGCTAGTAGAGGAAACTGTAAACCGTACAAAGAAACATAATGTATTGACAGACCACTTAGGGAAAATCTATACTATATGGTAGACTTAATACACCGTCCTGCATACAAATACAACCAGACCTTAATTATTGTTGAAGTCTTTTAAAGAAGCTCAGCTGAGGCCTCTGCTGTTACATGTTCCATGTAAAGTTGATGTAAAATCTAATTATTAGGTTTCAGCTTGAAATGTTGATTTCTTCACTGGATGAGTGAAGAACAGAAAAGGATGAGAAATTACACATGAATATGATGGTAAAATGTCCAGTAAATTATAACAGGCATCTAGTGAACCAGGATAAATGATGAGGAAGTTATCTGCTGGTTATAAATCGCTGCATGAAAAGTAATATGGACATTGATCTTCAATGATTAAGCTATTGGATGATTGACAGGACATGAATCGTTGACTCCTGATAAAGTGTTTATTAAGTCATTTATCAGGTAAAAGGACTGAATTTTAACTGAAATAAGCAATTTGAAGACATAATTTTGTTGGTAAACTGTTCAGTTATTTTGAGACATTTTATAAAGAAATTAATCAATTCATTTAAACAAGCAACTGATTAATCAGTAATACAAATAATGAAGAGTTATTCTAATGAAAAGAAAGTTTCATTTATAATTATTTGAAGTGTTGCAACCAGGAAAAGTTCGTCGCTTTTTAGTTTTTCTTCATCATGTGTCTTTTCTCTGGACTAAGTCTGTTAATTGTGTGTGTGTGTGTGTGTGTGTGTGTGTGTGTGTGTGTGTGTGTGTGTGTGTGTGTGTGTGCGTGTGTGTGTGCGTGCGTGCGTGCGTGCGTGCGTGCGTGCGTGCGTGCGTGTGTGTGTGTCTGTGTGTGCGTGTGTGTGCATGCATGTTTTTATCAGGTTTCTTTCCCAATAGCTTTAAGGGATGTGAAGCTTTTCTTCGTCACAAGATGACTCTAATCTCCCCTTCCATACTGAAGAAGTATGGCATTCCCTTTGATAAGGTAGGCTCTCAACCCCTTTGAAAAATGACTCTCAGTCCTCTTCTTGCCATTTCAAACTATTTATGAACTTTGTGAAAACAGGTTTTCCTGCCACTAACATTAGTCCTGCTCATTATGATTGATTACAGGAATCTGCAAAGACTTATTTTAATTTGTGTATTTATTTTCTTTAATTTGTCATTAAAAAGACAAAAGGAAAAGCTCATTTTTCATCTCTTTCTCCTTCTTAAACATAAACTGCCAGATTACTCAGGAAGCTGGAGAGTTTATGATCACCTTTCCTTACGGCTACCATGCTGGCTTCAATCATGGTTTCAACTGTGCTGAGTCGACCAACTTTGCCACCGTGCGCTGGATAGACTATGGCAAGGTTGCTACGCAGGTATCATTCAGCTTCCATCAGTCTTACTACGTATATCTGATGAAGTGTCTTGGGTTTCAGTGCAATTCATTTCAGTTACATTCTTAACTTCATAGAGTATCAGACAGAACAGAATAGACTGTGATTTCAGCTTAAGAGTGAACAGTCTTGCACACGTAGCAAGCCCTCTTTATGTTTCTGTAAAGCAGAGGTAATATTTGCCCCCCTTCTCTTTCCCTCCTCTAGTGCACATGTAGCAAGGACATGGTAAAGATATCCATGGAACCCTTTGTGAAGCGTTTTCAACCTGACCGGTATCCAAACTGGATGCTGGGCAAAGATTCAACACCTATTGACCACACATTTGCCACTCCTAGTAGTACACCTGAGCTGCAGAGCTGGTTGCAGAGGCGCCGCAAGACAAAACCTGCTAATAAAGGGTACTTTATTCCTACTCAGACAATGTTTCTTATGTTATTCATGCAATACTGTTTAAAGGTTCTATATGTAAGAATCAGAAACTCCTTCTCATTAGTGACACCGATGGCCGTTAATTGAGCTGCTTTCAGCATCCTGTTGCTTGTAAATGCTTTTACTCCGTCAGCGTGAGCAAGCGATGGTGCGAGACTATCGCAGGTGATGTCTTTTTCCTCGCTTACGCTTTTCATAATAACATAAAAGATGTCTAACGTTGTGTTGCGCCGTGCTTCCGCAAAGCATCGCTCACTCCCAGTAAGTCAGCCCCGGACCTGCTGTACACGTGCACACTCACACACAAACAGACACACAGAGCGAATGCACAGAGGCTCCTGCTTCGCTGTGAGAGTCAATGCACGCTGCCCAACCCGCAAAAATACGCGTTAATCAACCACCCGAACCCGACCCAACCTGCAAACTGCCAACTGTGTTTACAAACCGTATTACCAGACTCCAGGAGGCTCAGCGAGCTGCAGCTGAGGAGCAACATGCTGCGGTTTTGTTATGAAATGTGTGCTGGTCGCCCAGAAACAGTGATAGCTGGCGTGGTTAGGCAGCTAGCTACCAGCCAACCTGATGGAGATCAGAGCTGGAGAGCTAATATCTGCAGGATGTTAACGGGAGAAAGGCGAGGTACTCAGGAGCACGCCAAAACATCACATCCTTTGAATTTTCGCGGAAAAAACGGCTCAAGTCCTTCACATAGAAATCAGTCCACAGACTGTTACAGGCAGCCCAGAAAGTCGGGGAAGGTCTCTTCTTTTAAGTTGCGTTACAACCCGTTTACTCACCGGCAATAAAAAAACTATCAATACATGAACATATAGAGCCTTTAAGACAGTTGGTCTGCTGCTGCTTATAGTGTTAGAGGGGTTTAAATCTGGAGCAGAAGTGGTGGAACCTTCGATGTAAAAGTATAGTTTTGTCCTCTGTCACCTCTGATGTTTCTTCTAAACTGTCTGCTAAATGTAAGACAACAGCCAGCAGCTGGTTAGCTTAGCTAAGCATAAAAACTGGACCACTGCCTGGACAACACCTCTAAAGCTCACAAATTAACACATTATATCTCGTTTGTTTAATCCGTAGACAAAGCAAAATGTAAAAACGACAATATGCCTGTTTATGGGGTGCATAAATAGGAGGTATGAATTAATGCTGCTGCAGTTACTGTCCTATCCAAAAGGTGACGTAAGGTAACGTGTCTGATTAAAACTACACGTCAGTGAAAGAACTGCTTCCCCTTGTAGACCTGGTTGACGTGATTAAGTGAGTTTGTGAGAGAATTACAACTCAGTTCTATGAGCTGATTTGCATTTAATAAAAATACTGTTTTATAGTTAATGACTACACAGTGATAGGGCATTATATTCATAACTTATTCCACTCCTCAATGGTGTCATTAAAGACAGACAACTGAAATGTTGTATCAGGACAGTATTAAAACCTTGGTGCCTGTGTCGGTGACCGTGGTGTGTTGGCTGCTGATTTAATACATGTGGCCAGAAATATCTGGCAACTGCAAATGTCAAACACCCTCATCTCCAAAGTCACAAAATTCCACATTGCCTTCATTGCTTTTCAGTGTTAATCAGAGTTTTAAGCTCTTCTTCTTCTTCTTCTTTGATCCCTCCCTCTCTTTTCCTACAGCAGCACCCACTCTCGAATGCGCTCCAAGCGTCTCAGAACCACAGAGGAGCCTGTCGGACTGGATGGCAGCTCGGCTCTGAGCAGCAGCAAGAGGAAAGGCCTGGGTGGTCCGCCTGGGCCCAAGGTGCGAAGGTCTGTAGCAGGGCCGGCCTGCAGGGCAGAAAAGGTGGAGGAAGAGGAGATAGAGGAGAAAAAAGAAGGCAGGGAAGCTGAGTCAAAGCACAACCAGAATCATAACTCTGCTCAGCTTTCTGGTAAGAGACTCTAGAAGGTATTTGAGACTTTGGATATCACTTTGATCTAAAGAGTGAACAAACTTGGCTGGCAGTGAGTGCATGTGTGTATTCTGTGCATGATTGAAACAGTGTGTCTGAGTGTCTGCAGTATCTTCCTGTATTCACTTCACTGAGAAACATTTTTATACTCCTTGTGTATATCGTATATCACTCATTTTATTTGTACCTTTATCCTCTACAGGTGCTTGCAGACAGATGTGTGTGGTCAAGGTGAACCGAGTAGAGAGTAACAGTTTGGGCTTTTCTAGCGTGGATCCCAAAAACTCCTGCTCCAGCTCCTGTCCCTCCCCTGCCTCACCAGTAAAAAATGAGCTAAAGGTGGAGACAGACACTCATATTGACCCTCAACACCTCTCAGGGTCAGGGGTCACAAGCAGGACTCCTGAAGGACTCAGACATTGGCCTGAGGCTACACAGATGCATCCGGGAATTAATGAGCCAAGGTGTTGCTCTCCTGAACCACAAGACCTCTCAACCTCTCAGGATTGCTCTTCCAGGGCTGCTCCCCTGGAGGCCTCTGAACTCAGCTCATCTTCCCACACAACAAACACACAGATGGACTTGTGTCCTCCTGAGTCTGAAGCTCAGACATCTAGTTCCTCATGTCGAGAAGACTCTTTAAGCCTAGCACCAAACACTGAGAGCAGTATGGACACAGGTACTGAGAATCACACTAACAACACTGCTAAAGCAGAGAAAATGGACACTGCTGACTCAAAACATATCAATCCACACTCCACTACAGAAGCACTTTATGATCTCAAAACTGAGCCAGTAGAGGGGGGTAGTTGCACACTATGTGGCCCTTCTTCCTCTTCAGGACACAGTTGCAGTTTAGAAAACAGCAGCACTGAGGAAAGTATTTTCCCTCCTCTGCTACAGAGGAATGCAGGGGATATGCCACATCTCACTCCTGAGCCAGCAGATAAGGTTGGAATCTGTCCATTACCTCCCGTACTGACCCAAGAGATGCCCTCCCTCACCCCCGCTGACGATGGGTTAACTGACGGCCCGAAATCTAGAACGTACACTCACCAGGTTGCACCTGTGCTTCAGCGGGAGACGCCAGCTGGCTCCCCATCTTCACATGGAGCCAAACAGGAGGAGACAGACACTGACTTAATCATGTCAAAAGAATCTTTTAGTGCAGAACACGCCAACAACTGGCATTTAGATTCGCCGTATAATTGTGACGGGACAGCAGTGTCTGGTTTAGAACGTAGCACAGCTCATTTAACTAGCAATGCTATGCACAAAATAACATCTGGTGGCGTCCAGGAAATGCTAATAATGCCAGAAATTGCTGCAGTAAAAGATCACACAAAGCTAGAAAATCTTAGTCCTGGACAGAATGATGCCTCCTCTCGCCATCTTGTTCAGAGCATTGCACCTCAAACAGAGCAGCAGTCCAGTTTAGCCGAGTTAACAAGTAAAGATAACTCCAGGGACTCAGCTCAAAGTGCATTCAGTCTAAGAAGTACTGGCTCTCTTTTGACTGGTACCTCAAACAATAATCCCCAGGCCCCTTCACCTCCGGTATGCACTCAAAACAACAGTCACTCAGCGTTACAGCTCCAGCACACTACATACTCCCCTTCACATTGTACCTCATACATAGAACCCAAACCCTTCTCCAGCAGCATTTGGAAAAACTTCAACTCCCAGAGTCCTGCAGTACTCATCCAGAGTCTCAACCCAGAACTCCCCTCTGACTTCACCCATGACCCTTTACCTTACACCATGTGGACTGAACCACAGTGCAAAGAGGTCACAGACCTGGAGGACCCAGGACAAGACCTCCGTGAGTCAGAGAACCAGGAGGAGGAAGCTGGGCCTCTCACCTGGGCCCAGCTCGAGCCCACATCTTTAGTTTCGGTCGGTGCTGTCGAGCCCCTGGGGCTTTGTGGAGATTATGAGCTCCACAGAGGGGAAACAGAGGGGGCTGAAGCCCTTTCCCTGTGCAGGGAGCTGGGGAGACAGAGGGAGACAGAGGAGAGTCTGCACTCAGATGCTGCTGTTTCACCCCTAGTGATGGGAGTAGGAGAACAGGACGGGGTGTCCGATATGGAAGAAGGGGGGTCTGATGGTGAAGAGGCGGAGCAGCAAAGTAGTGCCAAGGGGGAGACCAGTAGTGACTCATCTGACGAAGAGGAGGAAGAAGAGGAGGAGGAAAATGATACAAGCAACTACGAGTGTGATGAATCAGGCCTGGAACCTGGGGAGGTTTGTGCTGTGAGTGTTTTGTCTTGTCCACACACAGTCAAACACACATTCAGTCTTTTGCTCAAACCTTCTGTACAAGTTCTATCTAGATTATTTACACTCTAATAGCTTGAAATGATGCCTGTTTCTGCCAGTACCCTGCCCTGTCAGTGAAGAGGACCACTAAGAGCTGGCGCCACCCACTCAGGAAACCTACTGCAAGGGCCGTACCCACCGCTGTCAAACAACAGGCTGCCAGTGATGATGGTGGGCATAATTAAACTCACACACACACACACAGTTCATTGAAAGGTACGGCTAGGGTTTAACCTTAAAAAACAAACCCCACAGCGTTCAGACAGTGACACATGCGCACAATGAAAGCCAAGAGCCAGGCTCATTTCAATAAAAACCCTGGGACATTTCCTGTTGTGGTTTGAGCTGCAGAGTGGGTGACACCAGGCCAGAAACCATGATCCTTCTGACTTCTGGTGGTGGTTGCATAGCAGTGAACCAGAATACAGTTGCCATAACAATTAGTTTTTTTTTTCTTATACCGATTGGGTTTTTAAACCAAAACTCAATTTTGAATTGTCTTAAAAATCATAACTTTTTCTTTAGTTAGCATGAAACCAGAGTGAAGAGGTTTGACTTTGTTGCCTTGATGCTGTTAACAACAGATTTTTAAATGTTTAGTAATGTCAGGTAACATTTGTGTTTTCCCACACTGAAGCTTTTTTATTAATGTTGGTCCATTCCACTCTGCGGTCCCCTCTTCCCCTCCTCATTTTTCACATTTTATGTCCCCCCAAATGATTCCTCTGACGTCAATGCGCACATAAACCCAACAGATTTAACTCTTAGGCCTACCACAGTAAAATGACCCAGTGATAGATACTCTATTTGTTTTCATGGTTTTAACAGGGAGGGAGGAGCGCCCTCAATTAACGACTACTAATGCTCATATACACACAGTTACATTCATCATCTCCATGGTTGTGATGAAGGATGAATTATTCAGCAGCCATTTTAGTTGTTTACTCCTGAGTAAGAAATGACCACGGCTGTGAGAAGCCTATTTTATGATGATGAGTGTTCTTAATCATTTTGGGCAATTTCATAAACAGACAGGCTCCTATCATTGAAACTGTTTTTCAGGTCACTGGAGGAAATTGTCACCACTGTGGATGAATTAGATCTGACTTAGCTGCAAGTCTATTGTGAGAGTGATATATGCTGTGTTTTTGATATTCAGGTCACTATTGTTACAGATTCTGAATAGGCTTAATTAACAAACTACCAGACAAGAGATTGGTACTCGCTGTTGCATGAATCATCATTTAGGCTAAAGTAAAAGAAGCACCAGTTGGTAATTGCGAGGTTGTGAGGCTTTATTTTGTCTTCACTTAGAGCCCCCTGAAGCAAGCCTGGCAGAGGAGGAGGAGCCTGAAATGGAAGCGTGGGCGAAGCCCCTCGTCTACCTGTGGCAGAGCAGGAAGAGCTCCTTCACAGCAGAGAGGGAGTACAATGCTCACGCAGCCACCATGCAGCCATACTGTGCTGTGTGCACGCTCTTCATGCCCTACTATCAGGTGAGGAGGAGTTTAGCACAAATATATGACCAGTGTCATTTGGTGGATGCTTGTATCCAAAATACGTCACAGTTCCATCAGTGCATACATTTATTGCAACATGGCCCCCATGAGGACGTATACAGACTCAAGCGTAAACACACCTTAAATATGATTTCACTGTATTTTCTAGTCACTGAGCTGAAGATGGAGAAATCAATACCAGCAGCTCAGATACAGTTGGACTCTTTGCTGCTGCCCCTTAAAGGATATGGTTAGTGATTTTCTATATTTTTGTTATTGTCAACAAATCTCATGTGCAGAGCCAGAGCCCAGTGCAGCAGTGTGCTTCACTGACGTGTTTTTAATAGTTTTTTTGATAACAATGGAGGTCTACGGCACAGAGGAATAAGATATATCAGGCTTTGGATACACACACAATACTTGTAAGTAGGATCAGTTCATTGTTGGTTTGGCTCTGCACATGAGCTTTGTTGACAATAGGAAACATATACAAAATCACCAGATATATCCTTTTCCATATCTTAATCCTGTCTGTTCCTGAAATAATTACATCCCCGATTACATACACTGGTTTCTGATGAACTGGCTTGTCCTGTAATTTCAGTCCAGTCCGGAGAGACATATCTGGGCTTCAACTTAAATTACACATTAAATTTTAAAAGTGAAGAAAATGAAGAAGTAGGAATTAATTTTGCTAACCTGATGGATTAACAACATCAGTCAGTTCATTGAATGAAGGAGAAAGTAAAGATTAAACTGGTTGTTGTAAAACCATATTAGCCTTGTTACAGGTTTATGTTTGGTGAGATACCAGATACCAGATACCCAGATACCCAGATACCCAGATACCCAGATACCAGATACCCAGATACCCAGATACCCAGATACCAGATACCCAGATACCAGATACCAGATACCCTGATACCCTGATACCCTGATACCCTGATACCAGATACCAGATACCAGATACCCAGATACCAGATACCCTGATACCCTGATACCCTGATACCAGATACCCAGATACCCAGATACCCAGATACCCAGATACCAGATACCAGATACCAGATACCCAGATACCCAGATACCCAGATACCCAGATACCAGATACCCAGATACCCAGATACCCAGATACCCAGATACCAGATACCAGATACCAGATACCCAGGTACCAGATACCAGATACCCAGATACCAGATACCCAGATACCCAGATACCCAGATACCCAGATACCCTGATACCCTGATACCCTGATACCCAGATACCCAGATACCCAGATACCAGATACCCAGATACCCAGATACCAGATACCCAGATACCCAGATACCAGATACCAGATACCCAGATACCCAGATACCCAGATACCCAGATACCCAGATACCCAGATACCCGATACCCAGATACCCAGATACCCAGATACCCAGACACCCAGACACCCAGATACCCAGATACGCTGCCCTGTTCTTACTGTAAAAGCATAACCTCCATATTCAGAAAGAAGTATTCAGGTGCTTTGCTGTTGTCTGTGTTAATAATTAAATCACACTTAAATAATTACTGATAAATAATACTAATATTAAAATGTGATGAAGGTCACTCGCTTTTCCCACAGCTTATCGTTGTCTTATTAGAGAAGCAGCTCCTGTTATTTGCCGCTGGCTAAAATAATGTCCGGAGCGACAACCTTTATTATGAGGCAGGAGGTTAAATATTTTATTATCCACCTCCCCTTGTGATATTAATCCTGTCCAATTAGGGCTTAAAAAGAACATGAAAATCACCCTTTTCTTTTCCTCCCATAGGCTGAAGACAAAGCAGAGGACAACAGACCTTTCATAGCTAAGGACACTTCCAGATCCTCCTCTCCCAAGGAGGGCTCCACACGTCCCTGTAGAGGTCTGAGGAGGACCAAGCCCCTGGTCCCAGAGATCTGCTTTTCATTCCGGGAGCAGAACTGCCCTCCGACTCCCACAAACCCTCTGCTGCAGGAAGACGGTACCTCCCCTCTGCTCTACTGCCAGGGCTGTTGCCTGCAAGTCCACGCAAGTACGTACACACCAGAGGAGAGTAGTGTGTGCATGAGAGAGAGAGAGAGAGAGAGAGAGATGAGCCTATGGTTGATACTGGTGTTGTAAGTATAGTTTATAGTTTTTGAACTCGTGTATGTACCACCTACCACACCAAGCCACATTTGTTTGTTTCTACATGTTGTGCTTGTCTCTATGATGTCATTGTAACAGAGTCAGTGGGTTTAAACCTTGACTCACTCTTTCTCAGTACCCCCCCTCTACCTCCCCCCGACCCCACTTTCTCTGTGGTTTGGAGTATTTTATTTCCCTCGTCAGCCGAATGAGGGTGAATCCTCTGTCTTCACCACACATACTTCCTGTCCAGAAGCCCCAAGTCAATGCAACATGCCCTCACACACAGTCTTCAAAAACCCCCGAAGCCTTTCTGTATCACTAGAAACACAGAAGCAAAACACACACTTTATCTCAATCCTTTATTCACACACATTTTGCCAATATCCTCAGCTTTCAGTCAGTCTGCTGCTGACATGTGTACACACTTACTTTTGAGAGTCCCAAAGCGTTCTTTCTCACCTACTGTTCCGAATCCGCAGCTTTAAAATGACATTTCTTATCCTTCAGTCAGCTGCAATCCCTCCGACTTTATTGCCATAAGTGTTGATCCCACTTTATGTTGAAGTCTGGAGGGTCTCGCTGTTGCGTATGTGCTTAACTTAAACTGTACATGTTCCTTATGTGTTCAGTTGCTGTGTGTGTGTGTGGATGTCGGGTGGGAGTAGTAGATGAAGTCTATGTCATCTGACACTGATGAAAAAGCCACAAGTTTGGTTTTGAGACCGAACAATAAGTACAAGTTGGCGTTGCTTTCCTTCTCTACTGTTATTTGAACTCGGGGAAAGGAAAGAGAGGTGAGCTTAGATTTGGTTTGGTTTCGTGATGGATAGCGGAGGAAAAGAACAGACATACACACATATACAGACTTTTAAGTGTTTGTTACAAATAAAAAATTCCCCCCAGCTTATGTGTCTAAAGCCTCGAGCCTGTGGATTTTAACCAACTGCCAGCTTTGAAAAAAAATCACATTTGTCTTACTTTTAAATTCCAAAATGTTTTTCTGTGAGAGACCACCAGCACTTTATTTTTTTCATAAAGTGTTTGTGCTGCACTGACACAAAGTGGCTGTTTTTGTCTGCCGTGTCATGTGGGTTACAAAAGGCTAACAGCGTCAGTGTCTGAAATGAAAGTATATTGTCACGCCGGTGTAGAGCTGCACACAACAGCGGAATCACATTTGGCTGTTTTCATATAGACTATCTGCCAATCAGAAAACTCATTGGCATGAGTCTCAGTGATGATTTCGACCATATTAACGCAGCAACATGCAACAGAGTCATGGGAACGTTTTTTTAGCAGCTGAATATGATGCAAGATTTGAATTGCAGCCTACTCGAATCGCTGACATAAAACGTCGGGCTTGCATATGGATTTATCAGAATAATGAGACAACACACACGTATTTCTGTTTAAATCGACATTTTATAGCCTAATTATTTTACTTCATTTTAAACATTAAAAACATGTAAATAAATAAACAAATGAAACGCTATGAAATAATAACTTCCCGTCTTCAACAGGAAGTTATTAGTCTTATTTATTACAACTGCTTGACTTGAAGAATCTCAGTCGATTGAGATGCTTCAACTCATTGGCTTTCGGGGGGGTGGGGGGGCGGGGGGGTCAGTGCAGGTCTGGCATGGCTGTAGCAGCTGCTGCTGCTCTTTGATATGCAGATGAACACACAAACCCATCAGATGCATTTAAAGACAAAGATGTAGATGTGCAGCACCTCCTCCTGGTGTAACCATAGAGATCTCAGTTTCCACATAGTCTGCAATACTGTGCTTTTTTTTCTGCATGGAACAGTGCCACCTTTCTGTTGATAATTAGTGGAAACAATGTGGATGTGGCGTTTTCGATTGACGTAGCGTTTGCTATCAAGTTTGCTGTTCTCTGAATGGTTCACTGATGCCGCACACAAGCTCAGACTCAAACAGTTCAACAGTTCAGAGTGAAAATCAAGATAGAAACTCTTACATAGATTTATATTTTCATTTCTAACAATCTCTAATTTCTTTAGGTTGCTATGGTGTTCCTGCAGATGACGTCAGCGAACAGTGGTCATGTGATCGCTGCACAGAAGGAAGCTTTACGGCGGTAAGAACATTTACACACAGTCCTCTGTGTGATGTCACCCTGCCTTCATGTTATCTTCATGAATTGTGTTTTGATAGATTACTAAATTAGCTTATTTAGTATATCATTTCTCAGATAGACCTTCCTCCCCTCCGCATCTCTTCCACTAGAAAATAAAAGCTACAGTTCATGGTTTGATTATTAAAACAAATATGACCGTAGTCTCTCTCTCTCACCAGTGATGTCAGTGCCACCGTTTCTCAAATTAAAGACAGAATTTCCCATAATCCTCATTTTTGGTCTCACAAAGATGTTGCTATTTGTTTGTATTGTTGCGTAGTACCTGGCTTTACTGATGAATAAATGTAAACATTGACTCACTGTGAGAATACCTTTAACTACATTTATGCTGAAAGAACAACTGTTACAACAGTTTTTTTTCTTTTCTTAAGATAAAACAACTCTATATTCCCCATGAATCTGACCCAGAACTGCATGCAGTGCAGAGATGATAAATCTCTGTCGTCTCCTTTTGTTTCCTCAGGAATGCTGTCTCTGTAACCTCAGAGGTGGAGCTCTGAAGAAAACCCAAAACGACAAGTGAGACAAGCTTTTGTTCTGTGATTAGCGCTGCATACTCATCTGTGATCTGACAGACGAATGAATAGTCTGTGTCTTAATCATCCTAATGTATTAATTTGTTTATTTGTGTGTGTGTAGATGGGCCCATGTGATGTGTGCAGTAGCACTACCAGAGGCGAGGTTCAGCAACGAAGCCAAGAGGGGTCCCATTGACACCAGTAGGATCCCCATGCAGCGATACAAACTGGTGAGAAGACAAACACACACACACACACACACACACACACACACACACACACACACACACACACACACAGATGCAGTGCTGGTATTCCCCAGGTCCTTGAGGACTGGCTCGGTCTAATTAATGAAGTGTTCACAGTTCTAATTAACAATGTGAGACGAACATGCCCGCAATCAAAGCTAGATAATTAACCACTGGTGGGTGGGATTGGGGGGGTTTGTGTGTGTGCGGGGTGTTTGCCTTTACATGTGTGGGCGTGTGTGTGTGTGTGTGTGTGTGTATGTTTGCTTAATGAGAGAGCTGCAGTGTGTCTCAACAGACCTGACATGGTACCACTATAGTTAGCTCTGTGCTGCAGGCACCATGATAGCTCAGCAGAAAGCAAAGTGTTGGAGAAGGTACAACACAAGATGGATAACAGAGACGAACACTGCCTGTCCATTCACAGCTTCCATTATTGTCATTATCAGCAGTGAGAATTGCATACAAAGGGAAGCTTGAGCTTTAGAAGAAGCATATAGTGTATGATTGATCAGGACATGAGTTGGAACTCCGTTTGCTTTCCTAAGATAACAATAAAAGAGCTGAGAGTGGCAGTGTAGCTGTGTTTGACTGTAAATATACTGAGCTAAAACAAATACAATCTAATGACCCTGCTATAAATTCTGCCTTCATGAAGGTTGTAATGTTCAGTTTTTGTTGGTTGTTTTGGAGACTGCAGTTCAAGCTGCTGTTGTATTTTATTGTCTTACACTGAAAGGTGCTTTTAATATTTACTCCACCTTTGCAACACAATACTATAAAGTTGAATATGGTTAAGTGTACATAATTAACTTGCAACTGAGTGTATAATCTTCAACTTCAAAATGCCAAGATCATACTTTAATTTGAAAGAAGCAGCCACACGAGGTTCCTGTATGAGTGCTGAAAATACTGCTGCACTTTCAATGAGTAGGGACACAAAGTTTGTGGACACAGTGACATTACCCACAGGGGTATTTACAAGGATATGGTTCATATCTGTTCACACCACACTGAAATTAAGCTCATTTAGATGTGACAGCATAAACCACAATGACAGTTTCCATATCCATGAGCCCAAATCTGAACAAAATGAAAATTGTAGTTGAGACTAGAAAGGCGGGGCGCTCATAAAAAGCCCTCGATGATGATTGCAAGGAACAGAGAATATAGAGAATGTAGTAAATTGTTTTCAGTTTGTCAGTGCAGTTTTTTTTCTTGACACCACATATGAACTTTCTAGCAACACAGCTGAACAGCTGAAATGAATGCCCAACTATATATACAGTATATTTAATGTATTGCTTCTTGTGTTTCTGATCTGAAGATGTTTCTATGACAGCGTCTGTTTGCTGACACGACACACAAAGTTTTTACTTTCTGCAGCCAGTTTTTTCACTAATGAACATGCTGACACAAGTACTTTTTCGATGGTCTCGTGTTTTAGTTGATGAAAAAACAGATGGGCCTCTTTGAAAACAACCTATTTCACTTCTAAATGAAGATAAAACATGAAATAAATAATCTCGTTTCCATCACTCAAAAAAAAGATTTCCAGTTCTGTGGAGACGTGGTGCCATGTTGGTGCCACATTGGTGCCATGTTGGTGCCACATTGGTGCCACATTGGTGCCACGTTGGTGCCATGTTGGTGCCATGTTGGTGAGACAGAGTTTATATGAATTGATGTTTAAACTGAGGAAGATCTTTCTTTTGTCCGATCCATCATTTGTATGTTCACTGCGTTTTGAGCCACGTGTTTTGAAGCTCGCATTGGACCCATCGCCCCTGCAGCAGCTCAGCACATTCATAATTTACTATCACCCAACACACACACACGCACACAAGCGGGCACACATACACATTCATAATTTACTGTGGGAATGTTCTTAACGCATGGCTCAACACAGGCACCCAAATACACCTCAGAGAAGGCACAAGCATGGCGAAAAGTGGGTTAGACTCACACACACATTAAAATATAAAACCATGGTAACGTTCTCACACTATTTTATCTTCTCATACACAGACGTTGTTTTTCTAGCAAGAAATGTCCATAAATACTGATTTACACACACACACAGCCCCCTACATGCACAGGGCATGTTGCATGCCAGTCAGAATCTTGTCATGCTGGCCTCAATAGGTGGACGAGACAGTCAGGCCAGTTCATCAGCACACTGCTGTCCATAATGGAGGAGGTATGGGGAAAAAGCTTTATGAAATGTAGGCCAAGTTAGTCACCAAGAAAAGCAGCGAGTGAAAGTCCCGCAGATCAGAAATAGAGGAGCCATGAAGCAGTAGAGGCTTTATTAACAGAAAAAAAGGATCAAGTGAAGGATTTTCATCACCCACTTTAAATTAAGCATTCACATTACCTCTCCGGGTTTCCTTGCAAGAAGAAAAGAGGACTTTTCCGAGAGTCTTTTTGTACACAATACCTCCTGATCCGCTGCTGATATGTGAATTAAGTAGGCTAAGCTGATAATTGTAAAGGTGAAAGCAGCCCTGCTGTAGAGGTTAAATTAAATTAATGCTGTCTAGGTGAACTAATTAGATCAGCTATTGATTTTTCAAAGAAATCAACAGAGGGCATTCATTTCAGAGGCTTTGCTGATAAGGACGGAGACTTTTCAAAAGTTTTGTAGTGGCACAGCATCACCTTCCTAAGCACCTATCAAATGCTGAGCTATTCTCTCTGTGTAATGAACATTTCCTATTATATATATATATACCAGGGAACTGAAACATCTTCAGGAGCTTTTTAATATTGTAATATCTCTATACTCTCACATATGCTGTTCAGACTCATCATGTACTTCCACAGATCTGATAAGACAGCGATATGACAGTTAAGTTCAGTTAGTCATCAGGTCCTTTTTATAGGCATGAATTCATATTTACAAACCAGCTAATTCCCACTTGAGCTCATTTACCGCTGAGACACATCCTCTGGGGAGTTTGTCTATATATAGGCATATTACTGTCAACATGTATGGATATTTCAGTATGGATTCACTGGCTGGAATTAGATTAATGAATAAATTACCTTCAAAGAGACGTGAAACCGCACCGCAAGAGGGAGGAAGACACGGCGAGGAGAAGCTGAGCAGCGTTTTATTAGGAGAGAGTGAAGGAAACGGAGTGAGATGGGAGGTATGGAAACGGGGTGAAAGAGAAATGGGGAGAAGGGTTATAATGGGAGGATGTCGTCATTTTTTCCCCTCAGTGGGAGAGCACGGGATTTGTGGGAGAGGAGGAGGAGAAGGGAGATGCCACAGCGAAGGAAATGGACTTGATGGGCTGCTTGGTGCAGAAAACCGAGGAATGGCCTTAAAAATTTAGGTGTGAGTGTGTTTGTGCATGGATGCATGGCAGTGTTTGTGTGTGGGGTGTGTATGTGTATTACACCCACCACTATACAGTTGTGTACTGCTCACAGACCTCAAGTTGGGTGGGGGGGGGGAAAAAAATACCACAACATAGACATTGCAGCGCTGGTTTGTTGTGGAAACCTCAAATGATGTCATCTCATTGGTCTTATTTGAGGGTTTCCTTGTATTGTAGCGGTGAAATAACCGGGGTCTCTCTCTCTCTCCATCCTCCTTTTATTCTCTAGTATCTACGTTTTGTTTACACCGCAGTATCCAATAACAGAGTGTTGAGCAGATTTCACAGATATGATTATTTGGAGCACATAATGGTTTTCAATGATGTTAGAGCTTCGTGGTGATTCACTTAGTGGTCTTTTGTCTTTAATTGGCTGCCGTTTTCTCTTGAATCCATATTCAAAGTCTCTCAAGTGGAAATCCAGATTTTAAGTTCCTCATTTATTATCCCACTCTAAAGACTACATTATTGAAGAAAGTCAGGTTTCCTTCTCTGTAATACAGACACTCCATGACAGTCAGTGTTTTATAGTTTGCAAATTGAAAGTGACAAGAAGAGAAGAGAAGATGTGACAGAAGGTCTTTATCCTCTTTAACTGTCCTCTTTAACCTGTCCTCAGTCAATGTACGCAGATATCCCAGCTGTGCTCAAATCGATAATAAATTCTTCATACTTGCATACTTTGCTTACTGAATTCTTTATACTATTCAGTGTGTACAATGCACCATGAATAATGCACCACATGTGCTTTCATACTTCAGCAGGAGCGATCGGTTGTAAAAACTCAAATAAGAATTTTTCCCACGCATGATGTCATCCTGCTTTAATCTCTGTGTAAATGTCCTTTGAGCAGGACGCCATGTAGGGACCAACGAGGTGAAAAAAACCATTTTGGGATAATTGATATATTTAAGGGATACGTCTGGTAATATTCTATATTTATTTCATGAAGAGACCAAAACCAACAATGAGTTGATCTACTGAAGTGTTGCCTGTGTAGAGCTGATATAGTTTATTCATCTGTGTTATTGTTATTGTAAATGAGACTCACTGTTGGACTGCTGCTGGAAGTACTCACTAGAGGATCAAATGGTGAAAACAGTCCCCAACAAATACAATATATTTACTGAAACATGTCCTTAAAACTACAACGTCCGTCTGTTCAAAGAAATTATTTCGCTTTTTTTAAAATGAAATGATATATGTGTGAGACATTTTTAAAGATTTTTGCTTCAGTGGACTCGGGGCTGAGTGCCACTGGCAGGGAAGGAGAGACAGACTGAGGCGTTGTTGGTTTTGGTCTTTTCATGGGATTTGTTAAATAAATAAGTAGATAAATATCCAGCATTGCCCTTTAAAGAACTTGGACTCAGCTGGTTAGTGTCAGTCTGGTATTGACAGTTTGCTCTGGTCTGCATGTGTTTACAGAAGTGCATCTATTGTCGTAAGCGCTGCGCGGGGAAGCGGCAGGCAGGTGCTTGTATCCAGTGCTCATGTGGCCGGTGTCCCACCTCCTTTCATGTGACCTGTGCCCATGCTGCCGGTGTAATCATGGAGCCTGATGATTGGCCGTATGTCGTGTCAATCACCTGCCATAGACACCAATCACGGAGCTCTTCAGCTGTAAGTTATAGGACAGGTGTTTACTACAGTCAGCTGCTGTCAACTGAATGGACATGGCAATGTGTTGGCATTTTTAGACCCCCGTCAAACTTGTACACCTACAGCATAGTTAAGTAAAAGCGGACATATGAATGTTGGTCACATCTCTAAAAACACATCTCGGTATATTAGGAGAGAACACGGCACACTGGTTGATGTGTAGAGTAAAAAACATTAAACTACACCATTTATTATCTCATTGCTCAGCAGGCATATCTCTTTCAGATGCGTTATTATTTGCCTCAAAGGGTCGTTTCACATAAATAACAAAAATATATCTTCTCTCGTTGACCTCTGCTGGTATCTAGTACTGCAGATACCGTCGTCATGGTTTTATTTGCACGATGCAAACAGTTCACTGTGACGTCTGCGGGTTTCCAGGGACACTAATACTGGAAACAAGCACAACCACTGAATTAAAGAGCAGTTTTTAAAAGCTTTGTGCGCTGCAAATTCCATTCACCTCTACTGTATCCGAGTGGTGGCAGATAAAACCAAAACTAATTGCACGGTTAGATATCACCAGAGATGTAAGTAAGAAAACATGTCTTTCTGTTATTTATGTAAACTGACCCTTTGAAAGGAAATCAAAGTAACTGTAGTCATCACTTGCCATATAATGATGTAGTATTGTAGAGGAAGCTTGACATTATGCTGTACTAATTGTTCTACATGAGTCTAATCGCTGCTCTTTGCTCTCTTTCTACACTAGAAGCAGCGAGCATGCCAAGCATCTATCTCACTGGGCCAGACGGTGATCTCCAAACACAAGAACCTGCGCTACTACAGCTCCAAGGTCACGCAGATCACGTCCCAGACGTTCTACGAGGTCATGTTTGATGACGGCTCCTTCTCCAACGATACCTACCCCGAGGATATAGTGGTGAGGATTCGTTTAATTAGACTCACGTTCAAGAGGTCACCTCACAGTTGTATGAGGTCGTATCAGACACTAAATATTGGTTCTAAAATGATCATTGCATGAGAGACTACAGGTAAACGTGTTTTAAGGCAGCGCTCCAACTCTTAAGGATATGATGTGACCATATATAATGTCAGATAAAAGGACAGGTCCTAAAACAATAGTCAGGTTGCCTGTATGTTCATTGACATCCTGTAATCATTCCTCCATGAAGAGATCCCTTCATAACACACTTTCAATGTATGTGATGGGAAACTACATCAGTCCTTCTTCTTGTTTTTAAGCTAATACGAAGCTTCATCCGTCCAAATGAGTCAAATCAAGTCAACATCTTTCAAAGTTTCTGTCTTTTTAGTGTTAAATTCATTCTTTTTGTTATAATCCCTCCACTGTGGTTGAACAGGAAAACGTTTGTCGAGACTTTAACTGGAAAATATCCACTTCATTGAACTAACTCAGATGGCTGAAGCCTCATTTTACTGTCAGATAACTTTTCAAAACATTTTTGATCAAAACAAGGTTGTGGAGTTTGTCGCTTGACGTAATGGTCAGTAGTGTTCATGTGGGCTCCTGACTGTTGTTTTAAGACAGAACTTCTCTTTTAAGACTAACAAAGTGTCAGATTGATGCAATTATATAAGCAGCTTTTCTATTGTCGTTGTACTAATGAACTGTTGGCGGCTCCGTCTGCACCATGCAGACAACAATATGACTTCCTACAGAAGGTAATTCTTCATTTATAGAGCTGCTGTGTTCATATGTCACCATGAGACCTGGCTAAGTGTATTAACTAATCACCACACCTTTCAATCACATTCAAGGTGCTCAAGACCACCACTTTGCACTGCTGGTTGTGTTTGTGTAATTCAAATAAGGCCTTCTTAATCTTACCTCATGTTGTGCATCTGAAAACCCAAATTCTCTCATTATATAAACTTACTGAGATTACCATGAAAAACACGGATTCACATTGAAATAGAACATCAGAGGAGTGTTGAGTTGTCATGGTAACAGCAAATAATTACTGACCAATTACTGAGTAGATGAGTTGAGTTTGTTCAAGTGATTGTGGTAATGGATATGTCTCAACTGGTGAGTGTAATAGTGTTTAAGAGAAGTGTTTGTGTGTTACAGCTCCAGTAGGACAGAATATCGTTCAACCAATGAATTCTTACTTAAATAAAACGGTTCAATTGAATTATTTGTTTTACCTAAAAACTATATGATGTTGTATAAAACATCAAAATCATGATAAAAATCAAAACTTGGATCATCGATGAATACTTGCTGTTAACATTTGTCATTTCTAATTAATTCATTATCTACCTGTCAGATTTTAATCTGTAGGAGGAATTTAAACATGTCTCTCAGTCTGTGTATTGTTTATATGTTGCAGCAGCTTAGAAAGTCTTTCAGATGTGAGGAATGTGTTTGTTTTCTCCTCGTACATTAACATTATACTCATATTATGTCAATGATAAGGTGTTAAAATGATGAGTTTGAAATGTTTGCAGCAGAACTGGTAAATGATGTACTACACCAAAAGTAAGCTTATCAAAATGCCCCACTGATTCCAGCAGTAGGATAAAAGGCTCCTGAATGAACCATGACATGAACCTCAATCCAACACTAATCCTCAACCTACGATGAGACTTCTCAATGTCAGAGCTGGCAAAATGTTCCCACTCTGGATGACCTTTCTTATTTTTGTCTTTTTTGAGGACATGTTAACATCCTCAGGCTCTTACACGGACCAACCATTATTCTCTTGTATTTTTTAGAGCAGAGATTGTGCAAACTTGGGTCCTCCTGAGGTGGGGGAAGCTGTTCAAGTGAAATGGCCCGATGGCCTCTTCTATGGTGCCAAATACCTCGGATCCAACGTCTCCTACATGTACCAGGTACACACACGTACTGTATTATAGAGAAACTGTGCACAAGCAGCCCGGTTATGCAGATTTAATCATTTTCCTGTGAGTGTTGAATAAAACTTGCAAGCTCAGTTGTGGGTCAAAGCAACACAGCAGTAAACTTGTTGAACTCCCTCAACGTCAGAATGATTGTGACTCTGCTGACGTCGTCGAGGTCCGCAGGTCTGTGCGTGGAGAGGTGGAGGGAGAGAAGAAGAAAGAGGAGGTGAGGGAGGTGCTAAAGTCATGGTCACTAAAAAAGAGGAGTGGAGATGAGATGGAAGATGACGGGAGGGTGAAAAGATAAATATAAAGCAAAATCTATTCACACACAGAGTAAAAGCAGATGGGCAGAGAAAAGAGAGACGTGGAGAGCGAGATACAGCGAGAAGAGGAAGATGAGAAGGAGGTGACAATCTGCATTATTCAAACTCACTGAAATATTCACTAAGCTGAGAGTCATGCGGCTTCCACTTAAAGCTTTATTTAGTTGAGCTGGGAATCAACCATTAGTTATGCACAAATGCATCTGTGATGCACACACTCAGTTTAAGATAGGGCGGATTTTTAGAAAAAGGCTGAACAAGAACTTTCCATTGTCAAGGTGTGTCGAGGTATCAGATAGTTTCAGGCTCTGCGTCAGCGCTCTAACCCACGTCTAACCCACGTCACTGCTTTCTGCTGTCGGCTGAGTGGGCGTTTCCATTTCAACAACCCGCAAAAAAACGCAGATGGAGTCGTCCTGTAAGAAAAAACACTCAAATGTTTCTTCAGTCTTCTGTGATAATAAACTGAATATCTTTGGCTTGTGGACTGTTTCTGTTTGGGAAATGATGATCTACAGTTTTCATCATTTTCTGACACATAAAGACTAATTGATCAATTGAGACAATAATCGACAGATTAATCCAAACTAAACCTAATATAAATGCAGTTCATGTATTTAAACTGCGTACGGTAGATAACTGCTGAATATTGTTGTGCTGTCTCTCAGGTGGAGTTTGAGGACGGGTCTCAGGTGCTGGCAAAGAGAGAAGACGTCTATACTTTAGATGAAGACCTACCTAAAAAGGTGAAGCGTAGACTTGTAAGTATTAGACTTAATGGGCAACACATAAACTTTAAAACGTAAAAGTTGAACAACGGCATGAACATGACAGATTATTTCCCTGCCTGGATAGTTTTCTTATTTACTCATCTGCGTTCTTCCACGTCTCCCTCAACAGTCCACGGCCTCAAGCATGCGTTTCCAGGACGCCTTCTTTACCACGCAAGGGGAGAGGAAACGGCAGCGAACACCCAATTCGCGATTCCAGAAAGACTATGTGGCCCTGCCAGGCCTCCGTACAACTGCCAAAAGCACATGGGAGCAACGCAGCCACAAAGGGAAATGAAGTCATGAGGAAGGATCAGTGAGAAATGAATGCACTGAGTTGTCAACAGTGGACGTAGAGGGGAGGTTGTTTGTTTGTGTGTGTGTGTGTGTGTGTGTGTGTGTGTGTGTGTGTGGATGTGTGTGTGTGTGTGGATGTGTGTGTGTGTGTGTATGTATGTATGTATGTATGTGTGTGTGTGTGTGTGTGTGTGTGTGTGTGTGTGTATCTACTTCCATCTTAACAGCTATTGCCTGGACGACTTCCCTGAATAGATCAGAGGAAATGACGTAAGGGAAAGGGTAATTTGGGTTAGATGGAGGTTCCAACATGTGTGTTTGTACATTATACATCAGTGATTGGTTGGTGGGTGGAGTGACAGGCTGGAGAAGAATTCTGATTGGACAGCTGGACTCTACAGAATGGGTTAATAGAGGGCATTGTTGCCTCATTTGCCTCGTGCTTTCACATCCGTCAGGGAAAAAAACAAACAAACTGTGACTTAACATTTGTCACATCACCCTTTTTTGAAATAAACCACAACTTTTTTCCTTGTACATGAAAAATTCAAAAGTGAGATTTTTCTAAATAGCTTGCCTATGGTAGGTTTTTTTGGGGGGGTCTGTTATTTCCAGTTTTTATTTTGAATATTTATGCACTTTGCTTGTAGTATTTTCCTCATGTCTTAATGTTTCTCCCCGCATGTTAAACACTGTCTCTAAACTGCTTCTGCTGGGCCGAGTCCAAGCACATCACAATGGCTTCCTCTCTGCACATTTCTTAATCAGTGCTGACAAAAATGTTAATTGTGTAATTTGACATTAAAAAAATGCATCAATAAAGAAAAAAAGGATTGATAACATGCTCCTAAGGTAAAGATTCAGACAGGAAGCCATTCCTGCGTGTTGGATTCTGGCTCTATTAACGTGAAATGCTACTGTTACTCTGTTGAATGAAACACATTGATGACATTATTTAAAATTTGTATTTATTTCTGGCTTGCTATAGTTAAACTATTGCTAACTGCTGTAAGGAAAACAATAAAAAATGCGTATTTGTTTTTTTTAAAAATTGAATTGTCATTAATTTATTGGCAATTCCAGGTGCAGTGGAATAGACTGCTTACTGTATGTGATGGTGTTCACTAGTTTGACTCTTGAATCCGGGTTAAATGTTTGATGCTGAAAATGAGTATTGGAACAATAATTTGAACAATAATCCATATTTAAATGGTTATTTTTATTAAAATATACACTACAATGTAATGTTGTGATTGTTATGTTGAAGAAAAGTGAAAAGAGAAACTATAAAGGAGATGAAATGAGAGGACATCGCCGATGCTGGATACGAATGAGTGTGACTGGAAAACACCGACAGAAAGAAGTTTACATGATGTTATTATTGCACTTCATTTTTCACTAGGAGAGGGGTTATTTTCTTTTTGGCATTAGTTTCAGTCTTTAAAAGATGATGTGATTTCTGAGAGATGAGAATTACAAGTATTTCCAGTATGTAAATAAGGTTGAGGAATGCAGCTAATGGTGTGTCAAGGTTTGAAGAAACATCTGTAGAAATAACTGTTCCTTGTTGAGCTGCTGGGTCAAGAGACATTTCCAGAGATACATTAGACATTTGTCTGTTGTAGAGAGGTTTCATCAGTATGATTTAGTATCTGCGTGTGAACAGCTGCCTCATGCTAAAAGATACCGAGCAGCAGACTCAGCACTGTTCTTCCAGCTGATCCTGAGGAGCCTGGCAGAACAGGCAGGAAGTGAAATCCAGGAGGCATCTTAAGTGTCCCTGGCGAAGGTTCAAAAAGCTTTGTACTCCCATGGACACCATGTTACAGTCTATTTCTGAAGGCTCTTTTTGATACTGAAGCCAAAGCAAGACAAGTCATCCTTGATGAAAATGCGAGCGAGGCCATACTGTACAATCATGCAACCCTGCAGTCTTTTCTCGTCTTTGGTTGGATAGTACCTGACACCTGACACACTATTCAAGCTTTACACTGGAGGCCTGCTCCAAAAAAACACACTCACTCATTTTGTCAAACTTTTTTGAAAATAACTAAGAACAATTTTTAAAACTTCTGTTCTTCTTTCTGGCAAAGCAGTGGAATAATATTCCTCCACTATATTATGAGTCTGGTTTTCTCGTGCATCATCTCCCAGCAGGTGTTTTATCACCTATCACACAGTAAAGAGGAAGAACAACAAACGGGTTAGGGTTAGTACTCCCACACAGATGATTTGACTCAAAAATAAATTGGTGAAGGCTGAACAGGAAGGACAAAACATACAGCAAACAAATAAACTAACTAATAAAAATTAAAATAAATCAACCACATTAAAAACATCAACTTTACGGAGATGTTAAAAGGTGATGGACCCGAGGAGTTTATAGGTAGTCTGTAATGAAGTGAATAAATGTAGGTTTTCAGTCTTGATTTTAAAGATTTCAATTGAACTTGCTTCTTTAACATGTATTTGATTCATCAGCCATTCAAGAGATAAAGGGCACGGTAGACAAATGCTCTGAAGCCAACTCATTGTTTGTTACCTGAAGGAATGACCAGGAGACCAGCATTGAGAGAGCAAAGAGGGAGTGCCGGTGTGTATAGTATGACTGGCTCAAATAGGTAGTGCAAGTTCATGCAATGCCTTATAAGTTAAAAGGAGAACGTTAAAACCAGCTGTAGCTAGAGAGGCTAGAACAGGTGTTTTATGGTCACATGTTGTGTGTTTTGATTCTAGCTGCAGCATTCTGAACAAACTGAAGACTTCTAGTAGCACAACTAGGAACACCAGAGAAAAGGACACAACAATAATCAAGTCTGGAAGATTGTAGTGTCACACAATGATAGAATAGGTTGGATTTTGGCAATATTACCAAGATGAAAAAATGCTGTCCTGGTGAAAGCCTTGATAAGAGACTAGAATGTCAGACAGGAATCAAAAATCACTCAAAAGGTTAAAATCAAAAGGTTTTTGATGGTTGAGCTATTAGAAATAATACAGCCATCAATGTTACCCCTCAGTCCTCATGCAAATGCCAATATTTGTCTGTTCCATCAACTAATAGCTCTGTTTTACCAGCATTTAACAGCAAAACATTCATACCCGTTCATTTAAAAAAAAGATTCTGATACATATGCCTCTAATTTAGGAGTTGGGAAAGACATTTGGCTTAACAGCTACATATAGCTGTGTACTGTCAGCATAGCAATGAAAATTAATACCACATTTGAAAATGATGTCAACCAGGGGAGCATGTAGATAGAAAAAAAGCATAGTGCCGAGGGCAGATCCCTGGGGTACCCCAAACTTCACTTTACACAATTCAGAGATTGCATTGGTGTAATTTACACTTTGAGTTCTATTTGATAAATATGAATGAAACCATGAAAGCACCCTCCCCTGGATACCAACATATATATATATGTATATATATATATATATATATATATGTGTGTGTGTGTGTGTTGGTATATATATATATATATATATATATATATATATATATATATATATATATATATATTAAGGAGCAGCAACAATGATGTAAAGTCAGAATCAGCAGTATTTAGTAGATCACTGAATACTTGTCAAGGCAGTAGAATGATGGAACTGAAAGCCAGATTGAAATTTATCAAAAACATTGTTGTTGGTTAAGTAGGCAGTAAGTTGATCAGCGACAGTCCTCTCAAGTAATTTCAATATAAAATGAAAATTAGGAAATTGGTCCATAATTGTTCAGAATTTGCAGATCAATAATAGTTTATTTTAAGCAGCGGTTTAATAATGGCAGTTTTAAAAGCTGAGGGTACAGAGCCCATGGAAAGTGACTTATTTATAATATCAAGAATAGGACTATTTAAAACAAGAAACAGTTCCTTAAAATGATCAGACAGTTTAGGGTCTAATATGCAGTTTGTAGGTTTGTAAACTGTGAAATAGTGCAGCTGGTCGGAGTCACAGTTCCTGCATTCATCAAAGTATTGGAGAGTTCATAGCCATCATTCTGAAAGGAGTGAAGACAACTGACTTTATCTCTAATTGAGTCAAACTAATTTGTGAAGAATTTCAGAGAATTGTCAGCATTGAATGACAAGTTGTTGGCAGAGGTATTCTGTGTGAGTTTAGCAACAGTATCAAACAGAAGCAATGGATTATTTTTTATTAATGTTAATCGAATGAGAGAAAATAGATGCAATAGACTCTCAGACGCATAGGTTGAGTTTTTCTCCCCCAAAACCATTTAATTTACCCCTCTTTCATCATAGCTTATCACTTCAACACATTTCAAAAGTGACAGTAGTGAAATTGTATCAAATATCATTCTGACTGCACTAATGACATACGTCCTGATTCCTGCAGCAAAAGAGAGAACCTGGTTATTGACGTGCCTCTATACTGTCAAAATTTAAAGTCCAACTGAAATCACATTTAATCATCCCTCTTTGTAGTCAAAAATAATGTTAACATATTTTAAAATGTATTATTAATCATTTTATATTATTAGAATGAAGGGTCTCAGCTGGGTGGGGGATGTGATGGAGGCTAGCTAGCAGGCTACCAGTATTGTTCTGTACTGTGATGGACAGATAGTGTGTCACTAACAGGGATTTAGAAGAGCAATGACCAAACCAGCATCTAACTAGTTTGGTCAAAGAAACATTTTCAGGAATGTTTACATGCTATTTAATGTGCTGCAACTGAGCAGCTAATTAGCTATCTAGCCTGCTAACTGACATTAGCAGCGCACTTTCCCCCAGTGAATGTTTTGCAGCTCATTCAACAAACTGAGGTGCAGAACAAGACACAAGTTCATGTTTGTAAGTTAGATAAGAAGGAGACTTGGTTTAATGTGGTTTAATGTGGTTTAATGTGGGTTAATGTGGTTTAATGTGGGTTAATGTATGAGGCTCTTGTGTTGCAGAACGCCATCAGGCTCAGTGTGACTGTCTGCTCTGCCGATGATAGAACGATAATCAAAGGTTTGGTTTGCTTTATCGAAATAAGGTCTCCAGCTCATAAACGGATGGCAGAACAGTATTTAATCAAAATAATGTAAAACTAGGGGCCACCATACCTTTTGGTTTTTTTCTCAAAACCCCCCCCCCAAACACCCCCACAGGACAGCAGAGCATATATGTATGCTGTAGTAGACAAAGAAAGGCAGTTTAATTTCAGTTGGACTTTTAAGTTATAGCTTAATTTGTGTTATTCAACATGAAAAATTCCCTGAATAAAACAGAACAAAATAATATTGTGATTGAACTGAGAAGCTTCCTACAGCTAATACTACAGCCAACAGTATCTCACATTATTGATATAATGAAATGCGTGACACCAATATGTTTCCCCCTTTGTCATTTAGCTTTGATTTGGATTTCAGGTAACAGGAGGCTAGAAAGATGCATTACTTTGTCCTGTAAAACTTATCACACTCAACTTAAAGTACTTTTTTTTTCTTATGGACATTGTAATTTAGTTAACTAAAACCCTTTATTTGCACTGTGAACTTCTAGAGAGTTAATTCTAGAGATTCAACAAAAAACAGATGCCTTTCCTGTGTACCTGGCAATACGCTGTTCTACATAGTGCTGCATTGCCACAGGAGCATGATAAAAAGATTTGGGCCTGGCCTTCACGATTTTACTGGCCAGACATTTGATTCTAGTGAAATGGAAGCACACTTCTCCCCCTGCACACAATCGATGAATTGAGGAAGTCCTATAAACTCGAGAAACTTAGATTCTCTTTCATGTGCTCGATAAAAACATTCCAAGAAACCTGGAACCCTTTTTTGGAATATATTGACCTGCTCAACATTTCACCAGACAGGGAAGAGGATTGAACAAACCCCCCCCCCCCCCCACCCTCCCCACCCCCCAAATGTCTTTTTCCTATCTCCTCTTGTATCCTTTTTCTGACCCTCTTCCTTTGTTGTTGGTCATTTTGTTTCTTCCCTCTATGTGTTTCACTGAGTTGGGTCCTCAACCAATGAAGGTTTGAAAATGAAATGTTTTGATTTGTATTGTATTTGTTGTACTGTATTGACCATTGAAAGACTAAAGAATCAATGACATTTTTTTTTTGAAAACAACAACAACAACAAAGAAATAGAACATTCCTCCAGACAGCCAAATGGGAGAAGCTTATGGCTCTAAAAGACCGAGTGATTCTTTAGAGCATCCCACACAGTCTAATAGAGGAAATCTGAAAGTAGTGAGAAATGAGCTGATGACACAGTTCATGGCAAACGCAACACAGCATCAGAGGCTGCAACGGGGAAAAGACTGATCTCAAATGTTCTGGTTGAAGGCCAGAAGCAAGACAGTTTCTTCAGTCTGGTAGAGACGTTGGAAGATAATTCGCTCTGCCTTTACAATGACATGAATGAGCACAGCGCTTTCAGCCGCAGCTCTCTACTCACTGCAGACTGTAGCCTGAATCTGTTTCCCAATATGGATTTAACAAGACGAAAAGTTTATAGCCACACAGCCCTGTGAGGCTGGAATGCTCATTACACGGCCAAAAACATAGTTACTGAAAATTGCTGGATGAAAAATGCTGGAATTAAAATAGAGAAAAATAGAGATGATGCCATTCTTAGCTTCTCACCACTTGCAGGGCAAACATGTAAAGTATGGTCTGAGGGTGGCACAATCAGACAGGTTTCCTATCTGTACAATGACCATTTTAGGACATCTCAGACTCAGACGGGCTCAGGTCTACATTGTCAGACATGGCTCAACTTTCCACCGTCTGAGCTGCTGTATACTGTGGTTAAATACTCCTATCCTAAGGCTAGTCTGGCTCCAAGAATGACGATCAACTCAATGACTCGTTTGTTAGGACAAAGGCTTCAATTTAAAGGGTTCAGTTTCATTCTGTTAAGGAATAGTTTGAGTCGGTTGTCTGACAACAGATGAAAGGAAATAAACCAAAAGAAATAGACAAAAAGAACATTTTAATACTGTTTATGGCTGCAACTACCAAATTCAATATTATTTAATCTGATGATTATTTTCTCAATTTTTTTTCTCTCAATTTTCTCAAATTGATGAATCGTTTGGTTTATAAAATATCAGAAAATTACAAAAACTGCATGTTATAATTTTCCACGGTTTAAGATCATGTCTTCAAATTTCTTGTTTTATCCAACAGTCCAAAACCAAAAGAGATTCAGTTTACTAGAAAGTATGACATCACATTTCTCTAACAAATGGTAAATGGACTGTACTTGTGTAGCACCTTTCTAGTCTTCTGACCACTCAAAGCACTTTTACACTACAAATCACACTCACCCGTTCACACACATTCACACGCTGAATGGCTACCATGCAAGGTCCCAACCTGCCCGTCAGAGGAAATCTTATCATTCACACACTGATGGAACAGCCATCAGGAGTGATTTGGGGTTAAGTATCTTGCTCAAGGACACACTGACATGCGGACTGGAGGAGCTGGGAATCGAACCGCCGATCTTCTGATTAGTGGACGACCCGCTCTGCCTCCTGAGCCACAGCTGCCCAAATAACAAGCAAACCATTGGCATTTTTACAGAGAAATGTGATTATTTGATTATTAAAATAGTTGCCAATACATTTTCTGTTGATCAACTAATCGTTTAATTGATTAATCGTTGCAGGTCTGATACTGTTTGATTACAATAAATTGATCCATCCATCAATTTTCCTCCCTTTATCTGGGACTGGTTTGCGGTGGTAGCAGGCTAAGCAAGGTAGTCCAGATGTCCCTCTCCCCAGCAACGTCCAGCAGCATCCCTCCTGGGGGATCCTGAGGCTTTGCCAAACTAGATTTATAATCCCTTCAGTGTGTTTTGGATCTACCCTGCGGTTTCCTCCTATTTGAACATACCCTGATGTCTTGGAGGGATCCTCATCAGATGCCCGCAGCACCTTTGTTGGCTCCTTTTGACGCAAAAGAGCAGAAGCTCTATTCTGAGCTCCCTCCTGGCATCTGAGTTCCTATTTCGATGAGTGAGTCCACCCAACCTATGGAGGAAACTAATTTTGGCCACTTGTATCGGCGATCTCATTCTTCTGGTTACTACCCAAAGCTTGTGACCATAGCTGAGGGTTGAAACTTAATCGGCTGGTAAATTCAGACTGCCATCTGAAACTATTAAACAAATCAAACTTACAGATATTTCATAGTTCAAACTATTGAAAGAAAAAGGCATCCACATAAGCTTTGCCTCTTTGTTCAGAAAGGGATTGCCACAGGTGAGACGGCTCACAGAGGCTCCACCCACACAGGAAGCAATCCAGGTCAGGTGGAGGCAGAGTGGAGTGGGGGGGTATTTACAGTTGCTGTTTAACTGACGTCCAGGCTTGTGTCAGATCTGCGACCAAGTAAATGTTGACTAGCACTTTTTATCCCCTTGTGAAAATACTCTTTTCATTGTAGAATTTTGTAATTATAAAACATGAAAATTAACTTTCAGAAACGTCCACAATATTTTTTAAATGAGTAAAGGAAGCAAAAAAAGAAGCACCAACATTTACATGTCAAGCTGGTGTTCATTATCAAATAATAACAGTTGTTTTTGATAGTTGACACTGTCACAAGTTACTTTTTGGCATTATGTAATTTATTATACCTGTTATTCCAAACAGGTTGAATGTTAAGTACTGATCCACAAAACAAAAGCAATAGCAATTATTTCACTTGAGTTTATTTGTAACAAATGAAACTTGTGTCGACAAAGAACAGAAATCCATACAGTCCTGTTTTTCGGTTTTCACGCGCTCCGAGAACCAATGTAAGAAAATAAAAAGCACTTGTTGACTCGGAGCAGAAAACAAACCAAAAAAAAAAAGTTTACATTTACAGACCAATTGGAGGTAACTGATCCAAGTAACACACCATATTTTCATTTTTATACAATTTATAAACTCCAGTTTTATCCATCTACATGATACATTGGGGGTAAAATAGAACACTTTTTTTGTGAAACTTCTCTTTTGTGGTACAACAAATCCACAATGTGATGTATTGCACTTACTGCGGTGCCATAAACTGTGATTTCAGGTGCATCCTTTTATTATATCACTCTGTATATCTGATAGATTTTTATTCACTCTTTACCTTAATCCTTCATTTATTTATTTATGAATTTCAATTACTCTCAGTGTTTTGTGTTATTTACATATACACAACCATGTGAGCATTACAGGGTCCATCTGTACTGAGTTCAAGTAAAACTTCTTTTGGGGGCGGGGCTTTCAGAGATAATAGGATACTAGTATTAGTGCATAGTACAAAGAGAGAAAGTGCAAGTCTTCCCATAACAGGTGCGACCAAGGGGGCATCTCAAAAGTGGTACCATGCATACAAAAAAACGACAACAGGGTTACTGTAAGATGGTGGAAAACTGTCAACAATCCCTTATATGGTCAAGCGTTAATGGTGATACAAAAAAAAAAAGATGATGCAGGTTCTGTGTCGTTGGAGACGTAGCACCTGAACTTCTCTCAGCCTTTGTCATTAAAGGAAAAATATATAACTGTAGACATCAGAACAGGATGATGAACATCAAAACACGGATGACCAGTTTGACTGATTGTAGTTGAAGGGCTTCAGGTGGGATATGTTTCCATATCCATACGGTTCGTTACTTTGCTTTTTCTTCAAACTGACACAGAAAGCCACTGCTGTTCAGCTTTATATAGATTTCTACATAGCTGAGTAAGTATGACTTGTCTGAGCCAGCTCACAGTCGGCGCCAAAGTTGTGAAAGTGGCCAAAATTTCATGGCAGGCAAACTGAAGTCTCCATGAAAGAGTATATACACAAAGCTTGTGCAAGTGTCCCAGGAAGAAAAGACGGAAAGCTGTCGACATAGAAACTTTTTTTTTTCTGTTCAAAATGATCAGAGCATCCAGCTAATAACCTATTTTGAAACCACATTTTTTTTGTCTGTAGTTGAGTTTCAGGTATGATAAGATTTTTTTTTTTTTTTGATTAAAAGAGATATGATGATGTTGTTGCTGGGTTTGAAAGTGATGAGTACAACTATTCAGCCTACACAGAGCCGTCCATACAAAATTTCACTGCCAAAAACAGAATGCACAAGATACTTTCACATACTGTAACATGATAAAATAATATACACAGACATTCAATTCACATACATACAAGCATACATACATAAAATACACAAAAAACCCTTTAAAGTAACTTTATCAAAATAGGCGTGTAATATAAGGCACTAGAAATCTAAAATCAAAATACTTATTAGATGCTGTTGAAATATGAGTTCGATCATTCGTTGGTTGCCGTGACACACAGAGGGATGACATCATCTACTAGAACTGTGGCATGATAAAAGATCTACTTCCTAGGAGGTCAGAGGTCATTCCTCTGTTTGGACACATTTAACGGTGGCGGGAACCATATCAATTGTAACATCCTTGTGTCTGGAAAATGATGCACCATCATCAATATCATCATCATCATAATGGCATATAATTGCAGTTAGTGACTTGACACAAAAATATATCATACATCTACTTATTGCACACTGAATCAGACAGAGAGAAAAGTCAGAGGTGAGCATTCCAGTGAGAAAATCGTTCCATTTGCTTTGCTTTTCTACATCCCTTTCTCGCTCCCTGCTTGAGAAATCTTTGTGAAGCTTATTTGGACACATAAATACTATTTTGCTTTCTGTGCATACTCTCTGTAGTTGTGATCTATGTGGCTTTTGCTCAACTTGCACATGAACAACTTGGCGGGGTTATTCTGGGGACTATCCGATAGCAGCGGGGTTAATACTGTGTACCTCTGTGGCCCCTTGAAATGCAAAAAATGGCCGTCCTCGAGTCTCTGACGTGGTAGGCCAGATAGAAATGAGGTTGAGAGTCCTGTGTGCATGCGGGTGTGTTTGTGTTTTTAAGAAACGAGAGTGGGTAGAGAATACAGGAGAGTGACACTCAATGGTGGCGTTTTTTTTTCATAGAACTGTGAACATTTCCCACAACAGATTTGATTGTACACTTTAAAACAGTACCGCATCACTTTAAAAACAAATCGCTACAGCTCATTGGATTACTCAAAAAAAAAAAAACCCAAAACAAAAACAAACAACCAACCAAACAAACAAAAAAAAGAAACCACAACTTTTTGCCTGTGTATGGTCAGTGGAGACAAAGTCAAAAAAAAAGAAGAGTGAACGTGCCATAAGGAATACCCAGTTTTAAAAAACAAGATAGTCACATAGATACTTTTCTAAAAAACTAAATGAATGTTTGACTTTGTGGTATGCATTTTAAGTTCTCTCAAATTTCCCTTATCCTAAATTGTGAAGCATAAGGTTGAACTGGTGGTTTTTATTACTGTATGGTAGAAATACCTTCTTTTTCATTCACAGGAAACGAGAGTCTGTTTCCAAAACAAAACAGAAAAAAAAAACACTTGTCGGTGTCTTTCTCATTTGAATGTGTGTTCTTTGTCTTTAATACTGTGTGCTCTGTGTTTTCAGTCTCCTGTTGGCAAAATCTCTGGTGCTCAAAAGTCCCAGTTCTTTCAGTCCACGAGGCTTCCATATGATGGATTTGTAGACTCCTTTCTAGACAGTCTAAAGATAGAAAAATCAAAATGTCCTGTGACAGCTAAATACTGTAGCCGGGTCCTGTATTTAGGTTGGTGATGCTACACTGGTGGTGGACGAGGTGAGAGTTCCACACCCAAACAATGTAAAGCAATCTGGGTGCTCACAAAAGCACTTAAACAAATAAAATCTATTTTTGATCAAGTATTCTGATTGGAACAGTGGTTGAAGTTGCTTCTTCAGACTGACCAATGGGTGTGTTTGGGCTGAGGGTGGAAGGAAACACCCTTGTCAAGCAGGTTGCTATGGCTCAGTTAGAGGTGCTGTTTCTGGGTACGGGATAAGCCGATGGTCCCCCTTCACTCTGCATGTGGTGGCGATATCTTCAGAGACACATCGCAGCCTAGTGCATTTATTCAGGCTGCATGCGAACCTAAGAAAAGTGCACTAGGTAGGATGTGGTGTGAGAGACGGCCACTGGGTTTATGTTGCATAGTGATCAAAGCTTCCCAGGTACTCCAGACTGGCCCGGTAGCAGAACTGGTACTGGTCCTGCAGGGAGGCAGATGAATTAATGAGAGAGACAGAAAATGCATCGGGGAGTTTTTGCTAAGAGAAAGAAGAGTCGGGGAAGCTCACCTCTGTTTGAACGGTGGCAGGTCTCTGGGTGCGCAGCATCTTGACAGTCTGGAAGATGTCCACCACTCCCTCGTACCTCATCCTCTCCAGCACGATGCTCAGGGTGATGAACACACCAGTTCTCCCAACTCCAGCACTGGTGTTGGACAGGTGGAAACATATTTAGAGCTGAATACATTGAGCACTGTAGCACTTTTAGTTATATAAATAATAAACTGCACTCATGTAGGGCTGCAGCTAATCATTATTTTCATTATCAATTAACCTGTTGATTATTTTCTCGATTAATTGATTAGTCGTTTGGTCTATAAAATGGTGAAAAATGTTGATCACTATTTCCAAAAGCCCACGTTAATGTCCTCAAATCTCCTCTTTTGTCCCGACTAAAAGCCCAAAATCCAAAGATATTTTGTATATTATGATACTAAAGAAACCAGAAAATATTCACATCTGAACTGAATTTAAATTGAACTGAAGTGAATGAATGAGCAAATCAACAGATGGGTCTTACCTGCAATGCACAGTAATTGGCCCATCCTGGCCAAACTGTTCTTTAGTTTTGTGCACTTGACCAATGAAATCAATGAATCCCTCCCCTGACTTTGGCACTCCTTGTTCTGGCCAATCAGTGAACTGGAATTGGCGAACTGTCCGTGATTGGCCATCCTGGAGGAAGAGAGTGTGTTATTTATTCTTTAAAAACCTAGAAACAGTTCAATAATGATACAAACGATGACGAACAGACTCACCCTGGCGTCGGTGACTTTGAACTCTCGGAGGATGTACTGGGGCATGTTGTACTCGGCCATGGGATCCACCACAAAGTACTGGTACCTGGCTGAGCGCTCTGCAGGCCAGTACTGGTGACACTTCTCCTGCAGGAGGACAGTACAGAAGCCTCTGTTCAGAGCTCTACATCACATCTGATAGATTCAGTGTGTAAGGAGAACAATTTCTGGATACTTTATCATGAAAATGTCTTTCTGACTTGTGAAATTCATTATTCACTAGTCGATAATCTTGTGCCAGATGAGGCTCATGAAATATAACTCATATCACTCAATTTCTCTTACTGTCACTGTGTTGAGGTCATTCTCAATGTTCTACCCTTGTCTGAGTGATGCCTGACATTGTGTTCATTATATTCCTTGTTCAAAATATCCATACTTACATACATACATACTTAACCACAGTTTTTTCAAACACATAAACAAGTTTGGTGTCCTGCTACAAGAGGATGCTGTTCATTAGAGTTCACAGTGCACAAGGCTCTTTCCTGTTGAGGACAGCTCAGAATTTGCTTCTGTTAACAGAAAGCAGTCCCTCCAGGAAACAGCAATCTTGTGATTGCAATAATTAGTGCAAATTCAACCGATCTCTGCAGTATTTGCAATTTTGCAAAATTCCAGCGATTTCTCCGCATTAATAGTGCTACTAGGAAGATTTTGACATCAATACATCATCATCAATTTAATGTCCACACCTTGCTATGAGAATGAAGTCCATTAATATTCTCTATTTGGTATTAATATTGTATACGACCGAGTCATTACGGCACACAGTCAACCTTTCCAAACAAAACTTGCTTAATCAACAAAAATAACTCATTTATAATTAACGAGGCTCTTCAACCTCCCCTCTCGTCATCAAAACAAACCCCACGCTGGTTAACCGGAAAAAACAGCAAAACAGGAAGTGACAGGGTTTATGGGAAATGTGGTCTTATCATGAGAATTAGGCCGCCAGTCGTTGCACTTCGATCTGTCAGTCTAATCAAAACAACTGATGTGATTTTGCAGATTCTGGTGAAATTACACGATGAAGAAAGCGAAGCCAACAAAAATAACTGCAAAAGACTGTGCAAGTCTTTCGGTTACATAAGACTCTTTCTTCTTCAGGTAGTAGTTAAAAAAATCACAACTTTCTCCTTGACTCGTAAATTCTGCCAAGTCCCACAATTTTACTGCAAAAAAATCACATAAAACTTTGCAAATTGCAAAATCGCTGCAAAATCAAACATTTTTGATTGCAACAAACATGATACTACAATAATACTATTATTATGTATAATAAGTATTATTTTCTTTGAAAACTGAAGATAATAAGCTCTAATTACAGTCTATTGTGTAATATTGTATGTAATTCTTGGGTAAACCTGATGACGTAATCAAAAACAATTTCCTTTGTGAAATTCTGGTTCAAACTTAGTCCATTGTTTCAAATCTGCGGCTCACCTAAAATAACTTAATTAGAGTCGGTTTCACAGAGTTTTATTGTCTCTTTGTTGAATTTTTCCCTGAGTCTTTCCCACCGTTTCATTACATCATTTCTCTGTAGTTTTTGTCACAAAGTTGGTTTAAAGCTGTAATTACTGACACAAAATATCCGCTATGATCGCTGGTTATAATCACATAATCATCTTTGGTGCTCATGAGATCTACAACCCCTAACACCAGTAGAATTAGAGTTGTTCTTGCCAGTAGGGCTAAATCCAAAATAACATGTACAGTATACTCTACACCATGTACTTGTTTACACTGGTGTGTGTGTGTGTGTGTGTGTGTGTGTGTGTGTGTGTGTGTGTGTGTGTGTGTGTTTGCGTACCCGTCCCATTTCTCTCAGTTTGGTTAGCATGACAACTATGGTGGAGTTGTGTTCCCATAACATCCTCCAGTAGTCCTCTGTGGTCTCAGCCAGTGGGCCTTGGGTTGCTATGTAGGCCTTCTGCTGCCTACAAACACAAATAAATAGATTTTTTAACAAATGTGACATTCTCTGTAAAGGCCTAAAGAGCACATTAGAATATAAAAGATGTTCATTTCAGTTTTTTCTGACCTGTATCCATCAATGAAGCTGGCGTTGATATAGTCAGATCCCTCCACTCCTCTGATTGGCTGCAGACACACACGAGTGGTCTCATAGGGCATGATATTCACCAGCCGGTTCTTGAACTTGTTGCACGGCAGGTTGGCACTCACGAACCGCGATGTGTGGGCCTTGGCACTGGCCAGACGCTGGAATAGGAAAGAAATCAATATTTTAGTTTAAGATACTGAGAAGTAGTGTTAGTGAGAGCAGCCAAAACACAATAAAAACAGAGGAGAGAAGGAAGGGGATGGATGGATTAAAGGAAGGAAGTTCAGACAGACTCAAGAACCTCATTCAAATGTATTTAGCACAAGGCTCGGTTTTCCTCTGGCATACTGGACAACAGGAATTAGAAAATCAGCTTGACACGGCAGGCCTGAGGAGATTTAGTCAGACATCTTCAATTGAATAAACAAAAGCGAGGCGATATAGGGGGACAAAGGCAGCGGTAGGGAACGGGAGAGGGAATATTATAAGATGAACGAGAGGAGGAAGAAGAAAATCAAGAGTCGGGGCCAGGAAACCACAAGGCCCCACACTGTCTCAATGCACATATGTGAACCACAGTTGATCCTTCACTAATGAAAAAAAAGGAAAAACCCTGGAACACACACGTTCATATGGATCCGTGCAGGCAGGCAGACAAGGGCACATGTTGTACACTCTCTCTCTCACACTTGACCATTGGCTGACATGGCGTAAAACGAAAGACAGAACAACAGAGAATAGGCAGAGGGAAACCGCAGACTTGAGAGGGAAACAATGGGGTCTCATGAACTGAGCCTGGGCTATCGGTGGCTACCGGAGCGCTGTGGGAGAAACAGCAGAACCTTATTTTCTTTCAGACAGACCAAGCTGGAAAATCCCACACGAACCACAAGTTCACCAGTTCATTTGGGTACTCTGAGCCCTGTTTCCAGTGTCAACAATGGTAATTCTTTATGTCATTTGGTTTGAATTTGACTCGGTCTTATCAATAGAATCTGGCACACACACGAGACTTTTTATTACTTTGATACATGCCATTATTTTCACCATCTGTGCTTGGATAACATCATGCCCTGTTGGCAACCTCTTTGAACTCATCCAGTAAACGTACTGTGAAAGGAAACAAAAACAGAATATCTTAATAGAGTGTTGGATTACCCAAAGCTGCCAGAACAGCTTCTTTTCTCACACACATGGCTTAAACTTTCTGTGATTTTATTTGAGGGATGCAACGCCGCTCTGGCATGAGAAATTCCATCCTTTCGGTGTTTTGTTGACGAAGGTGGAAAGTGCTGTTTCAGATGGCACTCGAAAACGTAAGTGTAAGTGTTCAACCGAGATGAAATCTGGTGACTAGGACAACCCCGGCATATGTTTTACATCAACATAAGGCTGAGAAAACAGTTCAGTGAGTGCTCAGTTCATTGTCATTCTGGGGAGACCGCTGCCATTAGAACAGGAATGCCGGAGCACAGGATGAAGGAGATTGCTTAGAGTGGCTTTGTGTTTACTTTGCCCTCCGAGCGTCTGAGCAGACATAAACCATTCCAGGAAAAATTTAAGCCACCTGCTTTCAATATATACCTGTATGGGCAAACTGATTCTCTTTTCACCCAGCCAGGCCAGACAGGTCTGCAGAGGACTCGTCTGGCGAGATGTACACATCAGAGTAAACAAAATAAAAGCAGCTAGAATAAAATGAAAATAGCAGAACTCAATAACACATTGAATCCCTTATGTACTCACTCTTGCTTGTGTTTTGATGTCTATGTTCGGTGTTCTAGCTTCGCTTGAAAACGCCCAAATGATCTTTCCACAAGATTTTATATTATGAACTGCAACTTCCTGGCCTACATTACTTTCTGTGTCTGCTCATAGAACTTCCACATCTATGGTGCTTTCTAAACCCCTCAGTAAAACTCTCTTACCTTGGATTCAAAAAGGTGCAATCCCATAATCCCCTTCAAATCCAACCATCCATCCTGACTATATGAAACTCTCAGAGGGGGGCTGAAACTGTAAAAAACTCTAACAGCCCTGGGAAAGATAGTCAGAGAATATCAAGGTTCCAGACTCATATATACGGTATATATATCTTCCTATGGACCAGAAACTGCTGTTTCCAAGCTCAAGAATAGACTTTGAACATTTAAGTCAACATGGGTGATAAGTGTTGAAGGAACTCAAAAGTAAAGTCTGAACATCAGTTTTGAACAGTTTGTAAGGTAATTGAGAAACTCAATCTGCTGATATGGACTGTGTGATGCAGTCAAAGCTCCAGAACAGCTACTAAATGAACCTTGAGGTGAGATTGATACGTCAGAAATATCTTTTGTTTGAGATGAGGTCCTAGACATCACACAGGCATTAAGACACAGAAAGGTGACCTGACTCTGTCTGACTATAGCAGCTAGTTTAGAAATCCATCTCGAGAGCTTTCTTTCATTTCATTTCTTTCTTTCAATTTAAACAATAAGCTGAAACTATAAAGATCCATAAAGCTGAGAGGAGCTGCAGAGTCGGCTGATTATTCTCTTTAGGGTTCATCGATACGAGCAACACCTCTCATATTACACATTGACATTTGATACGTTGTTAGTATATAAAAAATATGGATTAAAGCTGCTTTAACAGAGTTAGAACTTCAAGACCTTTACACGCTGACAAAAGTTTTACAGCTCCAGCTTCAAGCCTCAGATGCTTTATATACCAAACACCACACCATATACTGTACTTTCTTTATGTGGTGCAGTAGGTAGAGAAACCATTATACTGATTTATTCCACTGAAGTGTCTGTGAGCAGGCTCTGAATATCTACAGTTCCAACTTCAGGGAAGCTATTTTGTAGCTGACCCTGAGGTCTGACCTCCTGTGTGAGGAGGGGCAAGAAAAATGTAACTCCCCAGAGACCAGCGAAGTGTCACATTACTGTACTATCGTTAATCGTTTTATGAACCATCATAAATCAGTCGGACCTAATTTTACAGCCTTCAGGGACACGGTGAGGAGTCCTCACCTTGAACTCCAGCTCCATGCCGGTGACATTCTCTCCAGGTTCAATCTGCGTCAGCCTTTGGATGTAGGAGTACAGGTTCCTAGCGGGGACCTCGGTGTTCCCGCAGGTCACGGCCTCCAGCAGCGCATCGTGGATGAAAATGTACTGGTCCTCCGTCTGGACCATGTAGTTCCTCTGGGAGCGCATCAGCGTGACATGGCCGTAGATGTCGATGGTCTTCTCGTGCTTGATTCGCTCCGTCATGGCGTCGATCACGATGAAGCAGCCTGTGCGGCCGACTCCAGCACTGAGCCGAAGGTAGGAGGGAGAAATGGTTAGCAGATGGTGAAGTGAATTTTCTCATATAACCTGGGGTATGAATTGTTGAAAATATCATTTTCCTGAGTGTCTGATGTGTCTTCGAACTTGGTCCAAATCTGGCACTGTTGCATATTGCAAAAGCTCTAACATACTGTGCCTAATCAACTAAGTATCACAAAGATGCCAGCCAGCAATATTTCCAACAAAGGATGTAAAAATTGACATCAGCGATGAGTCAGCATCACCGTCTCACTGGCATTAGGAAGATATCCTCTCCTATCGACACACAATCCTGAAATATAATACATTTAGCTGCCCACCCAAACACTTCACATTTTTGCTGTGCTAGTACCTAAATGGTGAAACACCCTGACCAAGCAAGTTCCTGCCAGTGAATAAAAACCTCTTTATATGGTTAAATTAATATCGGTGTGTATGTGTGTGTATGCAGGCTAGTGTGTGTGTGTGTGTGTGTGTGTTGTTGAGCTGGAATGGGATTGGGTCCATTGTTTGATACAGGGGATGGTTGATATGTTAAGGCACATTATGATGGAGTCTTGCCGGGATAATTAAATTTGACTGATAATCCTGTTAGATACTCCATCTGACTGCTACAGAAGATTAGGAAGAGCTCCTCTCCTGCCAACCTTTTCACCCCCTCCCACCCTCATTGCTCTGCCTCTTTATCTTCTCTTTAAGTACCCTTCGAAACAACTGCTCACACCAGCCCCAGCACTCTCTCACTCTCACATTGGTAGGGTTTTTTTTTTTAGACTCCATTTTCTCTCCACCTTTCCTTTTCTTTAATTCATCATTTCCATTCAGCGTGTCCTGGATTTGACCTCACCTTCTCTCTCATTCTGCACATATCATCTCCTCTAACTCCTAGTCCCTCGCTAACTCTTTCTCTCAATCATTGTCTCAATCCCCTTTTCTTCCTTTCCCTCTCTTCCTCCACATCTATACCTCACTAATTCTTTGTCCCGAGAGCCTCTTATCCACGTTTCCCTCTGCTACCCTCTATCTTCTTCCCTCCCACCTCTTCTTCACTCCCTGGTAAGAGCAAATAGCAGCTTCATTCCAGCTTTGGAGCTCAAGACTGTGCCAAGACTGTAATGACAAGTTTCCAGAATCATCCACCAACCAATGCGTGAGCCTCCTGCTGCTCAGACAGCAGCTCATTTGAATATAAACTTATGAACCCAGATCTACCACCGGCTTAAACGATAAATAGTCAACAGTGAACGCTACTTATGGAAAACAGGGTCGGCACGGTGGCTGCTGTTGTTGTTAAACCTTAGAGATGATGGAGGTTGTTACGGGAGGAATGTGGCAGTCGAAGCCAGTGAGGATGGTTTGGGGTTTGCATAATGGAAGGTCAATCTAATTTCAGTTTTTCAGTTCAGGACCTGTGAATGATTTTATACAAGTGCTCTTGGACTCTTGTTGATTTTCACAGACTCTATGGCTTTTGAAAATGATGTAGCCAAGTAAAACCCAAAATAACACATAAGTGTTTCATGCTTGCACACGCACACACACACACACCCACCCAAGGACCAAATATGTTTTCTTTCTGGTCAGAGACTACTGGATTGTCTTTCTTGGCGATTTTAAGAATAATTTTGGTCCAGTGAATTAAAGAACTGTCGAAGTTAAACCAACAGAGGACAAACACACACCTGCAATGGACAACCATGGGTCCTGCGTCGGGAGGGTTGCAGGCCTTGACCCTGCGCAGGAAGGCCAGGAAGGGGGTGGGGTGTTCAGGCACCCCGTGGTCTGGCCAGGCCGTGAACTGGAAGTGACGAACCTCACGCTTCTCATTGGAACCGCTCTGGATGAGCAGACGGACAGAATGTTAAAGGATAAAGGTGGTGTTATTCTCTGTCACATTTGACCTACTGAAGATACAAATCATTTAAATAAGTCATAATATATAGTTTCCTAAAACAGGTGGTTGTTGTCATTTTTAACAAATGATTCTCAAACAGGAGTAAATAGTGCACTTGTTGATGAACAACATGAACATTAGGTGCTCTAATGAGCATTTACAGCAGCAGGATGAGTGAAGATGAACTTCAGTGCTCATGTTCATGGTATGAAGTCTCATTGATGTGTGAAGATATATCAGGCTTTAGATATACATTAATGGGATCAATTCATTGTTCATTTTGGTCTTTTCATGAGATGTGTTGACAATAAGAAAAATATAGAATCCTTTAAATGCACAACATCAATCCACAGCTATCACATCAGTGTAACCAATCACTATGAATGTACAGTAGCTTCACTGAACCTGACAGGTGATCAATACTTGGTGAGACAATAATTGATCAAAATGCACTTTTTCAATTCTACAACTTATAATTCAAAGAAAAAAAAAAAGGCCACGATTGTGTGATGAACCACGTTAAATCTCACTGGAATCAATCAATCAATCAATAATGCACGAAAAAGTGAAAAAAAAAAATGAAAAAAAGATCTGTGTTCATGTGGCTGTTTGTCATGATGGGTCACAAATATGAGCAACTGCACAAGCATGTCCCAGCTGTGACATGGCCACAAGTGCAAATACACAAACTTGTATGCATAAATATTTAATCAGATCAATACACACACACACATACATAAGTGCGAGACCCCATTACAGTCCAGTGCACACGTCATGTTACCTTGTAAAGAGCGAAAGTCCTGACAGAGTAGGTGGCCAGCTCCACCGTGTCGAGCAGAGTGACCTGGATGAGGCCGTAGGTCTCCGTGCCCCTCGTCGGCCAGTACTGATCACACTTCACCTAAAAGGGAAGACGGCAGAAGTTGTGAGAGATGCAGAGTAGTTTGTAGAGGTGAACACATTGTTGTGAAAGAAGGAGAAAAAGAGCGCTGACTTGGGTGCATGTGCACGTGTACAGAGGCAAAAAAAAGAAAAAGAAAAAGAAAAAGAAAAAGAAAAAGAAAAAGAAAAAGAAAAAGAAAAAGACCAGGGAAAAACTGTAGCTGATCAGTGAGAAAGTTTGCAAAATTCAGACAGTAATGCTCGGAAAAAATGTGCATATAGGGAGGATCCAGCATGTGAAAGAGGTTTTATTAAGTGTGTGAGGTGAAGAGTGACAGAGAGAGACGATGTGGGGGGGCAGAGTGTTCTGCTTTCTGAGGTTTGTGATCTTGCATAAGTTGATTCAAATACTAGAAAACTGTGTGGCATGAAATTGCCATAGGTTGGTGGGTAGGTTGGTGGGCTCTTACAAGGATCCAGCACAGAGCTGGAAAAGCCAAGTGATACCTAAAGTTCAACCCTCGCATATTTCACGCTGTACATCACCCTACCTCACAAATCCCTACAATACCAAACCCCTGCCTGCCTAACCACCAAAACACCTTGAATTCCCCTTTATCAGGCGGTCATATTTGTAGTTCTTCAGCTCAGCATCAGAGACCACAGAGGAGAGGAAAAAAATCCCAGAGGAGAGGGGAAAAAGGGGGGGGGGGGGCTTGGCAGAATCAGGCCAAACCAAACGTTATGTGCTGATCCCTCCAGTCCTCACATCAAAGACAGCAGGGAGCTCAGCTCAGCTCGCTCTGCATTCCACTGCTCCAGACTGGGGATTATACATTCTGGCCTGGGACGTTCAGACTGTAATTACAGCTTTTCAACTGTTGTTTTCCCACCAGACCTTGAGACACTGTGGGGACAGGAATGGTTGTCCACGTAGGGGGGCCAGATCACTGCCAAAGACTAAACAGGATGGCAGTACTGTACATGCTTTGTGTGAAGACCATATTACCCGCTGATATATGGGCTAACAGCATAACTGCGCCTTGTGTGGTTTGATTGGTGCTAAAAGGAAGGATGCTGGCAAGATTCCCACAGTGGGACCATCTGTGATCATCTGTGTTGTTAGTGCGTAAACACATAATGACATAATGTTCAGAGGTGTTAAATGACATTAAATCATTTTCTCCAACAAGCAGCCCACTACCCCCCCCCCCCCCCCCCCCCCCCCCCCAAACAGTCGATTGGGAAGAAGTGGGCTGATAATAAAGTATACTCTGATTGAATGTTTAACTACATTACTGAATTTTGACAATTGAAATCTAAGCAGGCATTCAGAAAACATAGATTCATCATGTTTATGAGACAGTAAGGTAGTCCTTTATTTTTCATACTAGTCCTCATGATAATGTAGCCAGCTTGTAAAAAACTGTTTTTCTTTAATCCTGTAGTGTATAGCTACTGAAGAGAAAAGGAGAAAAACAGTTGTGGGTGTGATCATGCAAACTGTAGACACTAATGTGCTCTGTTTTTGAACTGCAGTGGTTAGAATAAAAAACAATTCAGACCGAGTTAACTATGAGTGCCTTGTGGTGAGTTGAAAACATTTCAGCATTCTCACTCAAAGCACTGGCACAGAAAAACAGGGGAAACAGCAGAAAAAAAGGCACTGAATAGAGAAAAAAGGGTAAGGAGAAAACCATGTGAGGTGAGGTTGCATTTGAAAAGGGATTAGCAAAGGAGAGAAAGAGAGGTCTTGCCTTAGAGAAGAAATAAGAGGGCATCTGAGGGTCAAACAGACACAACAGAGACAGTTGGAAAAAGTTGAAAAGGAAACAGAGTTTTAACACAAGGCACAGGTTAATAGGAAAAGAAGCACAGATGAGAGGAAAGGATCATTTTCTGAACAGGGCTCTGGACATAATTGGTTAGCACTTAATCGTGATTCATACCTCAAGCCATTCTTGTTCATTTTATTCTTACATGACATTCTCATTACATTGGATTTTTACTCAAGCGCGTATTCTGTTAACAACGGCGAAATGCCTCGGAGCAAAATGATTTTCTAATTCATTACCTATCCCAATTTAGCTGCTTGTAATTCCCTCAGGTTCTACTCGATTCTATTCTACTGTGTTCTATTCTGATCAACTACATGCCACCTTATGCTGTTCTGCATCCTGACCCTTATCTCCCTTACTGTGATCCTCTCACTTAGCCATGGCACCTTTAGCTTTATCATCATAATGATGATGGCTGCTTGTTACTTTATTCTAGAAACTATTTTTATACTACATGACGTCCTGTATCCTGGCTCTTCTGTCCTCTCACAATCCTAAAATATCCTAAATATCCTAAAAAATGAACGTCCTGCTCTGCCCTTGTCAGTCCTCTATCTCTCTTCACTGTTGTGAAAACCAAACATACCCAAACATATTCTACCCTCTCACAGCCTACTCACCTCTAGCCTAACGTCTTTAATTTAAACCTCATCCCTCTAAAGGACTTTTCACATTATAGCTGAAGAACAGCTTTTGCGAGCGCCTCTCTGTGCGGACGGCTGTGGTGCGCTGAGCGGAACAGGGGAGCGCTGAAAGCTAACGTTTGTTGAACTGTGACCCAAACTGCACTGACCGTTGTGGGCGCAACCCTAAAGTATACTCAAACTGAATGTTTAACATTATGTTGTAACTACATTATATTATACTTGCCCGTTCCCAAAGTGACCTATCCCATCCTACTGCTTCCTCTTCTGTCTGATTGTACTTTATTCCCCTTCTCTTCTGTTGGTCAGCTTAGGACTGTGCTATCCTGTCTATCCCAAACTTCGATTGTTATTCCCTCCCCTCTTTCTTACCCGTGACTTCTCTTCCAGCTTGGTCATCATGATGATGTTGGCTGTATGCTGCTCCCAGACCATCCTCCAGAAGTCCCCGAAGGTCTCAGGAAGGGAGCCCTGAGTGGCGATATAGGCATTCTGACGGCGGTAGCCATCGATATAGTTAGCGTTGATGTAGTCACTGCCGGGGACACCTGCATAATAAGGACAGAGGAGACGTTATGGAGGGTGGAGGAGGAGAATGAATAGTGAAGAGTTGTAGTGGTGGAGACAGGGAGGGACAAACAGATGGGAACAGATGGATGAACAGATTGATGCCACTGATGCTGAAATACTCTGCATTCTTTCATGTTTGTCCACTGCATCATGTGTATGATGAATGGCATTAGGGCTGCACGTCTCTGCACTCATCACACAGTAACATTTTATGGTGTAATTTTCTTTGCAGATGAACCCGATTCTTATTCTGATTCACTGTGAAATAATCTATATGGATTATTTAAAGTCTGCTGCCATGAAAGCAGTTTTATGTCCCAGTAATAAAGGGTGTGGATCATCTGAGGTCATAGCAGGGAGATTAATGTTTTCACAGGACCCAGCGTCCTTTGGTGTTGGATTGTTCAGCCGTCTTGTTTTATAATACATGCTAAGACGATCATGTGCCTAATCTGAGTATACTCTGGATGTGTCGCTTTGAATGGCAATATGACTGTAAGGCCGCCTCTGTGTAAGACTCGGCTGACACTGCTTGTCCTGGAAGGGATTGTGTGTATGTGTGTGTGTGTATGTGTGTGCGTGATGTGAGAGACCGTCTGTGTGTGTTTGATTTAGGATCAGTCCTGCTCATCTGGGGCCTAATACCATAATCCCAAAAATCACTGAGTCACAGCTCAAACATGCACACATACACCAAAGCACCAAAGTACACACACAGACACACACACAAACATGCACGCCTACATTCAGTCGTGACCCGATTCTGCCGAAGTGGGACACAAAACTCCTTTCGAGTCTTCTGATAGCAGTTTACGTTTACAGTAAAAAAGACAGAAGTCAACGAGCAAACCGGAGAATCCTGAGAGGAAGAAACTCCTGCAGCTGATTCTCCTCTAGCAGCTTATTTTACGAGCACAGCTACGACTCGGTCTTGTACAGTCGTAAAACCCCAAGCCACTATCGCACACACACACGCACCACAGACACACACACAAACACATTGAAATGACAGCGGAGTAAGGGGTGTTTATACAACTTATTTTAAATGGGATGGGGACTGACGGTAAGAAGAGCTTCTAACATATGTTTATCAAGCTCATTCTTTCAAAGACAGCTTGGCTAAATGCTTTGATGTGCTACAACTTTATTGCAGGGGACTACAGCAGAAGCATTGTGCAGATAAAACAAACACACTCACTTCTAGTCACTTGGTGGCTACACTGGCTTGGCAGGGAGTGTGTGTCTGTGTGGGAGCAGAAGTGCATATCTGTAACTGTGCACATCCAGTGCATGTGCTTTAAATCTATAGTAGAGTATATGTGTGTGTGTGTGTGTTTGGAAATGCTCAAGTGTATATGTGTTTTCTAAGCTGAAAGAAAGACAGACAGCCAGGGCTCCAGGACAGGCGGGGGTGGAAGGGCTGCTCACACATGCTCTGCCCAGATAAGGCTCATCTGTTTGGGCTTGGCCTCCCACTGCCTCCCTCTCTGCACATTGGAGCTGCCAGTTTCTCTGCCTCAGGTCTTTCCCGGCTGAGGTGGGTGAGTGTGCTTCAAAATGCACACTGAGAACAGGGCTCAGACTATTTTTTTTCCTTCTCATTATAGATCCTTCAAAGAGACCAAATTCCGTAAAATGGACATCATAAAAATATATCAGCAAATAGGCTGTATGTAAAGTGTGAACCTAATTTATCTTCACACACTGTGAAATGGTCAAGTGAGAGACCATATCAATTGCATGATGTGGTGCCAAATAGGCAGCTCTATCTGATGCAAGCATCACGCTTTGTATGTGTTGCTTGAGAACTGGAGATGAAATGCATCTTCGGATCATTATTATCCCGTCCTTCCACACACACACACACACACACACACAGATACAACACGCCTCAAACACACATGTACAGTATGTACATCCATACTAGTGACGACTCTCATTGACATAATGATCATCACAACTACGTGCCTACTACAGCTTGAGGCTGAAGCCAATGTGAAATGACCTTAAACTGCAATGCCAGCGATGGCCGCTAGATGCTGGCTCCAAAAAATCCCTGTTTCCAAAAAACTCCCATTCAAGAAGCACCAACTTCTCTCTAGAAATACTAAGTATATATATAGTACTCAGTAATGTCTTTCAACGAGTCAGTCGCTGAATTCAGGCTCTAATAGGTGTGCTGGTGAACATTTTGGAAATTATTGCTCCGTTATTAAGATTTGAAGGCTTTGATGTCTGTCGTGTGGACGTTGATTGACAGCTGTGATTGACAGCTGTGATTGACAGCTGTGATTGACAGCTGTGATTGACAGCTGGTTCACCTGCTGCAATATTTCGGTAAGTTTAACGTTACTTGATTATGATACCTGCCCTGTTAGCACAATTTAGCGAATGTAGCTAACGCTAGTTCAAGTGTTCCCAGGAGGCCGGGCGTGTTTTCAGAGCACTGGCTCCAAATGGAAAGGATGGCGCTGAAAATAAGCAGCAACTCTGTGCTTCAAACCGGCTCCAATGTAAACCAACGGGTGATGTCACACCTCGCTACGTCCATCTTTATATAGAGACGATGCCTGAAAGTCATAAACCTAAAACAGCCTTTTGGAGAAGTGAGGAAGAGACCAAAATGCCCTCATTCCCTAAAAATGGCCTCACACACACACACACACACACACACACACACACACACACACACACACACACACACACACACACACACACACACACACTGGCAGCTTGTCTTACCCTCAATACTGGAGAGTATAACCCTGGAGTGATCATAGGCAATGACGTTAGCGTAGCGGTTCTTTGGTTTGTTGACCTCTAAGTTGGAGTTCTCCCATGTGAACTGCTGACCGGGGTCGACAGACTGAGGACACAGAAGTAAAGAGTAAACAACAAACATCAACAGAAAATGACTGATGTAGACAGACTCGCCATATTATCCACTTAATCAATGAAGGGTGTTTTGGTCAGTGTTTACATGCTGATTTTATTTTCCAAAAAGATTTTAGTTTAAATGTTTTGGTTTAAAAATGTAGATTATTGGTTTTCAAACGGTCATTCTTTCATATGGTGTCCCAGTGATATTATATTTTGACGTGTATGATAGGGCCGATGACAGTAAGACATGACTTACTGCTGCTTTACTTAATATTCCATCTGATTATTTAACAACATCATACAGAAAATATAAGCATTGCCACTTCAAATAGAGTATTGGCATGGATATTGTTATGTCCCAGAATGTGCCTCAAAATGCTGAAATTGGCATCTGGAGGGGCAAGAATTGGACAGCTTCATGAATTTGAGCTTACAAGCATTGTCCAGCATTGCTGAAGCAAAACCACACCATTATAATCCAAGTACAAATTGAAAATTAACAAGGTATTATTGAACTTGGACAGGAACAGAGGCAAATACTATATCCCATTTCAAGAAACAATAACGATGTAGGGACTTTCCCACTTTCAAATGAAAAACTAGCTACCAGAGAAAGATGATACAAGCGCAATAAATTCCTCTGGGAGAGAAAGGATGGTTGTGTTAGACCAACACATTAAGTTCCTGGAGGGTAATTACAGTGTAACCATTGCTGTTAGCTGGGAGAGGCAGACATGAGGTCATTATGGGGCTGTCAATGGAGAGGGACGAAGAGGAGAGAGCCAGAGCAATTTAGCAATTCTGAATATTTTACGACACATAATTATGGTTTGGTTGGGGGGAAAAAATGGACAGGAGTGGTACTGGATGAATATATGTGTGTGCATGCGCATGTGTGTGCGTGAGAGACTGCTTTCTGCGCACTGCCCAACATCATGTGTGTCTGATTATTACACCGCAATCATTTCTGGCCTCTCTCTCTCTCCCTCAATCCCTCCTCCATCCATCTCTCTCGTTCCCTCGTTAAGGGTTCAGTACCGAACAAAGCACACAGTCATGCAGAGAGAATGTGAGGCTCAACAGAGTGGTTCCAACTCACACCACAATTACATACGGCTTCTCCCTCACTGTCTCTTCCACCCTCCTTTATCCTCTCTACCATTGCTTTTCTCCCTAAAACATCATTGCTCTGTTTTTCTACTCTTTTCATAATGTGTCCTTGTCTTCCTCTGTATACGGATCTCTGTCATACGCAATTTGTCTCTCTCTTGTGGTAGCCAATTAGAGCTTTATGTCTCCTTCTTCACCCAGAGGCCGTCGGTCTAAACAGATTTTTTTATGAGTAAAAGAAAACATTTTGACTCCTTTAATAGCTCTCTGTGGAGCTCATTGTAATGCTAGAGCTACACAGACAGCATGTTGGGAAATATTTAGTTCGGGCAAATTGTTATCTCCAAGCAGTTGCCTTTTTTTTGTTCCACATTAACTGTGCTGCAAGTTGAAGGAAACTAATCAAGAAGCGTCTTTTTTTTTTTTTTTTTTTTGCAGAGAACACTTGCTTTCTGTATCTCTTGGTGAGTCTGCAGTCTCTTTATGTCTATCTCTGTTTCTCCACTAGAGCGTAGAAATTAGGGCTTGATAACCATCTGGCTGTAAGCAAACTCTCTTTGAGCTTGCAATTTCAATTTCCCTCTTATATTTGTATAGATGATAACATGACAGTAGAAAGAGGAAAATATGCTTTATCTTGTATCGTTCTATGAAGACGAATCAAAATGTAACTTGACTGTAGACGATGTGAGGCGCAATCTACAGAGCTTGTCATTGAAACTGAGCAAAAAAAAAATGACGAGTCAACGATAAACATGTGTGAGACTGTATCAAAACCAGATTAATTTCTCAAGTTAAAGATTTTCAGGGACAGATAATCAGCATTCCTACCTCGTACTCTTGAGAGAACTTGAGATTGTCGTTCGCCTTGAGGCGCTCAATGTGATCTGCCAGCTCGGAGATGGGGACGGGCGGGTGACTCGCCATGCCTGCCGAGCACAGAAATAGAAAAAGAGGCCGTTTCGATACGTATACGATTAAAGTCTTTTGGAGGAAAATGTTAAGAGTTAGGATTCTCAGAGGAGGTGTTGTTTAGTGTTCTGTCCATGGTCAGCGGAGGAAGCAAATGGAAGTGTTTTTTGTTAAGTGACCATTTTCTCTCCAGGCAGACGGAAAGAACAATGTGCGTGTTCTGAAAGTTACTGAGGCACAATAACATGTCCTCAGAGTATATGCACACTGCTGGTGAAGATAAAAAAAGACTATGACACAGGCGGTTAAAAATTTAGCATGAAAAAAAAAAAATTTAGATTTTTAAAGAAGTGTTCCAGAGGCATTTTGATGAAATGTTGTCAATTCAAGCAGCTTCATCCTACGTGGAATGGAAGGTTAGTGAGCATGAAAATGGAAAAGAAAGATGAGAAGAAAGAAAAAGAATGAGAGCAGAAAGAGAAGAAGATCTACGGCAGACTGAGACCGACTAACTTGACAGACGGCGATAACCGCGGTACACTGATACACGGTAGGCTGTAAAGGAAACAACAACGAGGTTAATCTTATCAATACAAACACAGCTAATACGTAGGAAATCATCCGCCCGACTACACATGGTGTTTGTGTGTGTGTGTGTGTGTGTGAGTGTTCAGTGTGTCCAGTGTACCTGGAGTCTGGAAGTTGATTCTGCGTAGCTCCACGGGATCAGTGGGATGGTGTGACGACATGGCTTTGCTGCAGGGAAAACTGCCCTTCCTGCCCTCTGCTTCAGCCCTTTTCCTGGCACAACACACCAGCACACACCGATTAAATACACCTCAACCTGGCGTACCAATCGCTGCATGGAAAAAAAAAGCTAAATCCAGACTAATGCGAGTGTTAAATTTCCGAGAAAATCCACATGAAATCGCTCCTTGGGCATTTACAGGCATAGTTGTAATTCCCTGAAAATTTTTGTTTTAAATTCTGCCAGAGCTTCGGTTGACTGCTGATTTAATATTGCAGCTTTTTACATGTTAATGACTGGCTCATTGTCTGAATGGTGGTGGGTGTCTGCTCACAGGAGTTCAAAGTGACATATATTCTCAGATTTTCAATGCGTTTTGACTTTTTTTGTTCCCTACTCTGAATATTTACATTCTTCTTTTGTGCCCACGTCTTTATCCAGTAAATTGGATAAACTGAACAACTTTCAGTGCTCAATTGATCCAGTACTCTGTAGGTTAACGTGCAATCATCAAATAAACATCAGAGCATCCTAAGTCTAATGGGATCTATTATCTAACGCATTATTGCTAAAGGCTTTTCAAAGAAAATGCCCCTGCAGGACAGAGGAGATGGTAATAGGTAGAGATTGTTTACCTGTCAGGTTTGCTGGATCCAGACAGAGAGAAGAGCAGATAAAGGGACAGACAAGGATGAATAACATTAGTGTCCAATAAAAAAAACATCAGGGACTTAAGCAATGCTGAATTCATCATTCTGTTTTCTCTTCCTGGGACATTTATTACTATGTTAGATGTGTAAAACAGCACCTCCTGTAGGCACAAAGATAAATGGCGACTGTAGAGCAAAACGACAAAAACGAATCCGCTGTTTTCTCACAAGACCATGTGACATCTACCACAAAATAACATACTGGAAAAATGCCACCAAACGCTCCCCAAACTACAAGAAGGACATTAATGGCTGAAGATGACCACAGGTTACTCTCCAGGGTTTATGAACTTGAGATTATTACCATCACGGTTAATAATTTTGCGATGCCACATCAGTCACAGCACTTATTCATGTGCATTAACACAGCTCTAGCCAGGAGAGCAGATGATTATCATGAATAATGCTAATTTGTGATAATGTTATCTAAGCCTCCATCCGTTGTGTTAGCTAAGTTTTCTCCCTGTACATAGATTTACAAACAGATTACAGAGAACACACATTTCAATTTCTGTGAGAAGTTGTGAGCTAAACTCAGCCATGATTAAGATAACAGACGAACAGATTGGGATGTTAATTGTCTCCCCTAAAGCAGTGCAGAAGAGCAATAAATATAACTTAATGTTAGTTTCGTGTATGCTCCAATAAATAATGGAGACACATAATGAACCAACTGGGCTTTTACTAAAACTCAGCTGCGCTCTGAGTAAAAGACAAAAGCTTTTGGATTTAGTAACAAGTTTAGATGTAATTATATAACAGTCCAGATTGCTAATACAATGAATTATAAATTGTGTTTACCTATCTGAGAGATGAATGACTAACTCATCTAAAGCAGCACCGACATGTTTTTTATGATCTTGCTCTATCAAAGCTGCCTTTAAATGATTTTTCTTTTCTCATATTCATAAAAACTCAGAATCTTTCACCCCTCCTCTTCTTACCTCTTGAAGAGGAGAATGGCAATCACAATGCAGACGATGAAGATGACAGCCAGCACAGGCCCGACCACCCACAGCAGCCCCTCCTCCTCGTCAACTATTGGCTGAGGATCCACATCCGATGAGGTCACGGGGTCAGAATAAGGGCTGGTGGCGAACATGGTCTGGAGGAAAACATTTATTTGTTACACATTCACACTCAGACACTCAGAAACTGCTTTTTGGATGGTTTGTGTGTTTTTACTCACATTCTCAGAGAGGTCGAGCAGCGCCAGCACAAAGAACACGTATTCCTGTCCGTTCTGGAGCGGACGGTTGCGGAAGTCTCCGTAGTTCCGCCCGTCGCCGAGCGTGAACTCCAGGGGGAGGGTTTTAAAGTGAGCAGTCACATAAGCCCTGGGATCTGATTGGCCAGCCTGTCTGCGGATGCGGAGGGCGCGACTGACACTGGTCCGGTTGATCTCTTTCAGGAGCTGAAATGGAAGAAAATGGAGGAAGGATGGACGGAGATAAACACGGAGGACAGAGTAAAAGAAATTCCAAACGAAGGAAGCACAGAGTTTGACAGAAAGAGATGAAAAAGGATAAAAAAGGAGGAAGAACAGGCAACAATTATTTATAATGTTCAGCAGTTCAAACGTGTAACATCAAAGGCCCAAAGTCAAAGTCTTCATCATCAACTGAATTGCTGCCACGTTTATCCACTGAGACAGTGGGCACCATAAAAACTCAATTGAAACTAATCTCATACACATGAATGTGCTTTCAGAACAGTGTAATGAGGTGATGAAGTCTTTAGGAAAAGGCAGAAAGTGGAATTATGGGAAATGACACGTGAAAGTATTCTTCAGATAGAGGATGGGCCTCGTTGTCCACTTCACATAATAAGATACAATAAGATAAATATTTACATTGTTTATTATTATCAGCACGAGGCCAATACCTCCTCATCACCATCACCCTAACGAGCATCACCTTAAACATCAGTATTATCTTATAAAAAGCTATTTATTAGCTATTTGCTATCATCACCTGTCTGCTGCATTCTCACCTCATCCAGGTTCATCTGGTCAGGCTCCTCCCACGGATTCAGGAACTTTCCTCCTCGCTGCTTCTTCAGTGGTACGACCACCACATAGTAACCCCTGAAACACAGCATTGAAACACAGCATTGAAACACAGCATTGAAACACAGCATTGAAACACAGCATTGAAACACAGCATTGAAACACAGCATGCACTGGGTTTCAGGCTTACAGAAACATCAACTATTAACTAGACATTTTTTCATCATTTCAGCCTCTGGAGAAAGTAACATTGCTGCTGTGACATTGTTCCATTAACACAGTCTATTGCTGCAGCAGCTGTGACACTGTGGCTGTAAATCAAAACCGTGTGGTGGCTTTTGGTAGAGGAGGCCTTGTCTGAATGTGAGAAGAAAAACAAAAACATCATTGGAGTCGAGGAGTTTTTCAGTAGCAGTCAGACCAGAAGCACCCGCACTAAAATCATCCATGTGTCCCCCAGTAGATGAGTCACTCCACTGCTCCACGCTTACACTTAAACATACACTATGCTGAGATACAGTAGAGAGAAGCTCTGAAGCTCAAATAGCAAGCAAGATAAAAAAGAATATATGCTTGAATCTGAGAGGACAGTAGCAGATAAGTTCATCAAAGTAGAAATCTCCAAAGAGCAAATCAAGTTTTAAAATTGCTGATTGTGTGTTTTATTATTATCACTAAATTCAACATCCAGCTGGTCACAAGTCACTATTTCAGATGAAGCTGAGATAGACTCGTGTCTGTAGACGCTAAAAGGACAAAATGCTGTTTGGGACTCAAAAACCCAAAGTGACAGGAAGAAAGTACAGGAAAAGGGTTCTTGGAGGATGTGAGTAGCACTGGAGTGATTCATACTGTGCTTTACAGATGAATACTAACGACTGCATCCACTCGGCATCTATATTTGTTCTTGGTTACAAAAAGCAGATGAGATTATGAGCTTTGTGCTTTCATTTGGCCTAGTGTGGGAGTTCTCAGACTTGCTTTGCTGCCAATTCCGAGACAGAGAAATCCCTCCTGATAGACCAATAAATGAAAAGCAGCAGCAAGAGGAAAGACTGAAATTACCTCACAGGGTCTGTAGAAACAATTCATTTGACATGAACTGAACTGGAGCAAATTCTGCACAGGTTACCATTAAGACACCCACATCTATTCATTAAAATTAACAAATTCTTCAACATTATTACAAAAACCCGTCACTCTAATTTTCCTCAGTACCTGACTTTAGCTGTGGTCTGCACAGACGGCAGCTGCACAGTCACCATGCCGTCAGCGTTAGTCTTTCCCACCACGGTGGGTTTGGTTTTCAGGATGTCTGGGGCGGTGGTGGCGGTGACACGGTGCTGCAGGCCCCCGGCGCTGTTGGCCCGGTTAGTGAGCAGAAAGGAGTACTGGGTGTCAGGCTCCAAGCCGGTGATCAGCTTCTGAGTCTGCTTCCCGTCCACCTCCACAGACTGGCCCTTTCCATACAGAATCTGGACATGGGGGTGGGTCACATTGTTTCAGAGTTGAATTGCACATATGGGCTGAAACCCAGAATACAGCACAGCAGTCATGCTTTTATTTACTTCAACAAAGGGGAAGCAGACATATTTGAGACAGGCTATTATTAAAGATGAGCCATTATTTTTGATTTCCCCTGTTTCATAGAAGCCTCTTTAAGGGGCATAAAGAGCCTTAAACACTAATACAGGACTTCAGGATGTGCTTTTATTTGTTCTGCACTACTTGCTGCTATTTGAGATCTGGCCATACTTTTAATACAGTAACAAGTAAATCTACTTACAGTGAAAGGCTGGGCGGGGTTCTTGTCTCGGATCTCCCAGGACAGCAGAACAGAGTTCTTCATAGCAGCCTTTACTCTGAAGTTGGTGGCAAAAACTAAGGTACAAAACAGAAAAAAGAAAGAAAACAAACAAATAAATGTGAATTTGATTCCACAGTCTCAACTGATCTCTCTACTGAATCAAAGGTAACGGCCTTACCTGTGTCTCATTCTCTAGTACCAGTCTCAAGCTAGCTATCTGCTCTGATCAACACACAGTCAGTGTGACTGGACAGAGATACTCGCCCAAGACCCAAGACTCTTACCTTGCTTTGAGAAAAGGACGTTGGGTCTAAGACTACAGTGACAAGACAACGAAAAATGACACTTAGGATGTTGTCACCAGTTGTGTGTCTGAGTGTGTGTGTGCATGTGGGAGTTAGTGTGCATGATATATGCACAAATGTGCTGTATGGAAGTGCATCTTGCATCCTGAGTAATGAAGATGGCTTGTTAGAAAGTGAGCGTGAGTCCTACCTTGATCTAGCCGCTGCGTCCTAAACTGGACGCTGGGGCTGTACGGCCCGGGGCCGACAGCTGTGAACGCGCACACCCTGACATCATACACAGTATCGGCACTCAGAGCCTCCAACAAAACACTCGACCCTGGAGCGGGCACCACAACTTCCGAAGCATTTCCTCGACTGTTTATATCTTTGTACAGCACTGAGTACTTCACGATTTTCCCATTTTGCTCAATTAGTGGGACTGATTTCCATGCCAGCCGGAGGGAGCTGGCAGAAGCCTCCTCTGAGATAATATTTTCTGGGTATCCACTTGGGGCATCTTCTGGAGTAGTCACCTCCTTCACTGCCTCCTCTCCATAGCCCATCTTATTACGGGAAGAGAGTCTGAATACGTAGTTGGCTCCCTTGTGGATGTCCTGGGCGGTGTAGCGATTCTCCTTGGTGGGGAACTCCACCACCGTAAAGGGAAGGACATCAACGCGGCCGAAGGTGAGGCGGTAACCCAGAAGTGGGGTGGGTGGGTTGGGAGGCGGGTACCACTGAAGCACAGCTGTGCCTGAATCAGTTGCACTCACCATCAGTTTGGGCTTCTCAGGCACTAGAAAGAGAGATATAGTGAAAGCAGGAGAGAGAGAGAGAGAGAGAGAGAGAGAGAGAGAGAGAGAGAGAGAGAGAGAGGTGAAAAGAAAATGATAATTAGAAGATAATTGCAAAGCACATTATTCATAACCTCAAGCAAAACTGCAAAATATGATTAATATGGCAGCAAGTGACTGGCTTCTAACTGGCATAGCAAGGTGTGGCAGAGTGAGACATAAAGCACTTCAGTGATTTAATAGCCTCTAATGATCATTAGTGACGCTAGTAGTCTCAAAGATCATTACTGCTTATGTGAGTGTGTGTGTGTGTTATTGTAGTCTTATGTTTTTCTGTATGTTTCTATTAACGGATGTCTTTTTACTTACACGGTAGGGCGGTGCAGACAGAAACAGCTTTGCTACGAGCACCATCGCCCTTGGCGGTGTAAGCCCCTACTGATACAGAGTAGGAAGTGTCTGCCTTCAGATCTCCAAGAACTACCTCCTGCAGAAAAACACAAAGCATGGTCAACTGCAAAGCTCTGCAAAGGCAACTACTTTCTATGTGCCCTTAAGGCAATGAGTAAGGGTTTAGTTTCATCAAAAAGTCTGGGAGCAGTCATAAAGGAGCAGCTCCACTGATCTGGGACTCTTCAACTACACATTCTTACTCAGGTTTTTCTACACATACAATCATTTTCTCAGAAAAAATCATTTTGAAGTTATTTTTTTCTTCTTTCATTGTTCACCTGCCTCCTGCTCTGGGACGTGTAAATCAAACTACATCAAATGATCTCATTAGAGTTCAAAATGTGGTTCATCATCTAAACACAGCATAATATTTCCTTCATTTCCTGGACTGTGGAAAGCATCAATAATCACAGTATTTTATCAATACCTACAAATAACTCATATCATCAGTTATCGGTGTGTTTTTCAGGGTCTTTTATTAAAAATCCTGGAGAACGCACTATGCAGAGATGAAAAAAGCACCTCCTGCTGGGTTTTAAGCCCTCACTTAGGTCCTGGGAGATTTTAAAGCTACAATCTCATAAATATGACTCATCTACTCTCCATGCTTTGTTATTATTATTATTATTATTATTATTATTATTATTAAATAAACAGCTTAAAGACAGGTCTACTCACATATTCAGTCGAATCATCATATTCCCACTGAACGATGGAACGGTAAAGAGAAAAAGGAAGAGACAAACACACAATTGTTAATATTTTGGTTGTGATTTGAAAAGCTTCACTAGTATGAACCATCTTTTATCATCAGAGGTAACAGACAGGTTTAGATAGATAGGGCCTTATTATCAGGTCTGGTGTTGTTACCTGTGAGTCCTCTATGAGGATGTCCTTGATGAAGGGTTGACCCTGAGGCTCGCCGTAGTTCATCCTCACATAGTGGACTTGGTAGCCTCGGATCTGACCGTGCTGCCGTTCGGGTGCCGGTGCTCGCCATTTCACCCTAATGGCCGAGGCGTTCACAGTCTCCGCCTCCACCCCTCGCGGAGGACCGCTTGGAACTAAAAATGCATTTTGGGATAGAGGTCAAGGGTCACAGATGATGGGCACTCAAACCTCTCAAGTAAAGGCCTTCACTTTAAGTGAAAGTTTATTAAGTTTATTTATTATTTTTTTTCAATAAAAAATTGATAAGTTTCAGGGGCAGATAAAAAACTACTCAAAAGTTGAAAAATGTAAAAATACAACTCTCCAAAAAATCTAAAACTTCTCTGATGTCTGGGAAAAAAGTCAAAATAGTAAAAAATGAGAGTGCTTGAGGAAAAACATGGAGGAAAAAAGCAGTGGAGGATAAGAAGCAAATGTAGAGAAAGATAAGAATGGCAGATAGAAAAGGATTTGTTGCCAGGGGCAGATAAACAGTGGCAGGCAGTCAAAAAGAAAATACTGTTATCAAGAAAAACCTCTCTGGTGCTGCCAAGAACTACACTTCTCCCAAAAAGAAAAGAAAAAATAAAAACCTCCAGCCACCTCTTGCTATCTGACTGACCCACACATAAGCACTCAGCTGGAGTTCTCAGCGGGAGAATAGAATATAAAGTATTAATATATCACATATCGATCTAGACACAACAAATTACAGTGATAAAAGTTGTCTTAAAGATATTCAGATAGTTGTCTGGGAGGTGGAGAGGAGGTGGAAGGGCAGGCGGTCAGAAAGAAAGGCCGAGGTGAGGAAAGGCTGAGGTACGGCTACAGCCAGAGGGTTTGTCTTGGTATTGTTAGTGAGGGATACTGTTATTCTAAGACAGGGAAATCCCAACCATCCCTTATCCCAAAAAAATAGGGGATTTAAGAAGAAAGGGAAAAATGCGGAAAAAAAGAGGCTGGTAAAAAAGTGGATAAAACGGCTGCTGGAGAAAAAAGGGGCTGTGTTGACAAGAGAAAGCAGCGGTGAGGGAATAGCAGGAGGAGTTTTCCGGTTCTGGTGGTTTTGAAGGAACAAAGGAGAGGTTTTCAAAACTGGAGGGTTTGACAGCGGCTCTTAAATGCTTCATCCGTTTAGCTTGCAGCTCAAGGATAGACAAAATGCCTTTACTGGCCAGTGGAAGAAACTCTCTGTGAGTTTAGGGTGCTTTGAGCTCATTAGTAGTATGTTAGTGAGATAGGAGGTAGGCATTGTTAGTGGGGCGGATCATCCTAAGACAGGCATTGAGGTTTGTTTGGGAACATACCATCTTCCTCGGTGCGGATAAGCAGCTGTAAACTTTCCGGTCCGTCTCCGGCTTCCGTCTGCGCCCGGACCGTTATGCCATACTCAGTCCATTTCTCTAGGTTTTCCAAGAGATACGGAGAACTTTCCGGATGAATTCCATCAATTCTTTTTGACGTTTTGTTGCCCTCGGTGGTGGAGTACTGGATGGAGTATCCTGTAATGATGCCGTTCTGAAACTCCAGAGGAGGTGGTGCCCAACTTACCAGGATGCTGGTAGAACTGGGACTGGTGCACGTGATGTCCTGGGGAGGTGCTGAAGGAACTGATTGGCCAGTTTTGAAGAAGTACAGTAGGGATTGTTTGGGTAAATGTAATTTGGTCATGTGTGCGAGTTGTTATTGGTGGGTGGAGAGGTGAGGAAGTGAGGTTTGCCGTGGAGGAATGGGGATGAGATTGAGCAGACGAGAGACAGAGAACAAAAGACAAAGAAACATAAAATGAAAACAAAACACTGGAGAACAGAAGCTCTTCAAAAGAATGACCCTCTGACTACAGAGCAAGATGACTGAACAAAGATACTGAATGATGGGTGTCAACGTCTGTTTGATAGAAATGTTTGATTCATGAAAACGAGTGAATGACTTAAAAGAGATGCAACACAAAAACACTGACTAGAGCTTAAACACACAAACATACCTGCCCATAACTTACTTGTCCTTACAGCCTAGCCAAGCCTGAGCGCTTGATCCATGATGGAGTTCTCACCTCTACCTATAAACCTCTGCCTTCTTACCTTGTTCTTATTGAATCTCTTACAGACCTCAGATTGATAGAACAACAACTGCAATATTTTTAGTTTGCTGCCAATCATCAGTGAGCTGCCTGGAAATCACAGTTTAGTTATTTGGTGTTGAAATATCCAATCTGAGGTCATTTAAAGTCTGAATTAACAACGGCCCCTTTGTGACAATGCAAAAAAGACAAATGTTATCAAATACTGTTGTTTTTACTGTTTGTTTGTGCTGTTTTTGTGTTTATTCTCATTTTTGCATTGTCAAAATTGAAACCCGTTTCTCTCTCGCTCTCTCTTTCGCAAATGCGCACACATTCACACACACACACACACATTCATACGCAGCAGTGCGTGCAGTTGGACCTACGCGTCTGTGGCGTGTCGATGGACACTTCGTTGGTATATGCACCAATTCCATGTTTGCTCCTGGCAGCCAGCTGGAAGGTGTAGGTGGAGAAAGGCTTCAGGTTCTTCAACAGGTAGGAAGTGGTCGGCTCAAAGCTCACTTTCTTCTGAGGGGACATGAAGACAACATGTGAGAAGGCACATAAAAAGCTCAGACTACAGTTTCCTGCATGACATTATGAAAAAAGTGCCCTTTTATGGATAAAGTTTGGGTGCTGATATTAATCTGTATTTGAGCGAATCCTCTCAGCTCTCGCCTTCTGTCCCTTCTTTCATTCTTACCTCCTCTGTTTCGTCAGCTCGTCGGTAAACCAGCTCATATCCTGTGATCTGGTTGTCGGGGCCGCCCTGGGGTGGGGCCACCCAGGACAACAGGATACTGGTCTCAGACTTGGCCTCACCCTTAAATTCTGAAGGTTGGGATGGAACTACAGAGTTGAGGACGAACAGGATAAGTAAGAACAAGGTAAGATATTTGCTTTCCAGAAGCTGACATCCTTCCTTCACCTGCTGTGTCTTACCTCCAGTCTTGGCTATGATCTGCAGGTCCTGGGACAGAGGACCGTCTCCTACGGAGGTGAAGGCCAACACTCTGATATAATAAGTCTTGTTGGGAGTCAAACCCTGGATGGTGATGAAGTTGGCGCTGCGCACCATCTGCTTCTCCCACTGCACAACACAAATACACAACGCAACGCATGAATGCATGTAGACACACAGATGCACACTCATTAGTCATCTCATTAGTTATCAGTAACCTGTGATCAATAAAAAGCAGATTAAGCAAAACCATGCAGGTACAAACCTGGTTGACTGGCAGCGTGTTGTCTGAGGTGTAGTAGACTCTGTAGCCCACAACTTGTCCGTTAGGTTCCTCCGGCTCATCCCAGTGGATGATTGCTGTTGTGGTGCTCAGCATACGACCTCTGACCTGCAGGGCAGACACGTAGAACTTATGCAACGATGCACTGAGATAAGATTGGATGTAATTTCACTGGAATAAGCTTTGTTGAATCTGGGCTTGAAGAAAGTAGATTTACTTCATTGAGAACTAGCAGCAACTTGGAGACTAGTTTTTGAAAACACTCTGCTATGTCAGAGTAACATGAATCATCCTGTATAAGGATCAAGGTTCAGATAAAGGTATTTTAAAAGAACTATCACAACAATTAACGTCAACTTCTTTTTCATAAACGATCAAAATGACATCCTTTAATACCTACATAAAAGATATAAATTCACTGTAAAACCTTTTTATAACTTAGCTCAACCCTTCAAGGCTTCAGCCTGACCTGTCGGGGAGGGGAGGAGGGGGCCTGCTCGGCTGTGCGGGCCTCAACCACCTCGCTGGAGGGGCCCTGGCCAATGGTGTTAACAGCTGCCACCCGGAAGTCATAGTGGGAGTAAGGGCTGAGGCCGCCTACGCTGTAGCGCGTCGTGGCAATGCCATCAATCTCTTTATAGGGGTCCTCAGAGCCTTTGGCACGGTGCTGGAGGAAGCAAGAGAGGAAGAATGTACAGATTTAAGGCTGCATTAGTCAACTCTGTAGAGAAGCAGCTCTATAGCAGCTCTATACACACTGGCACACAGAAAAATAACCATGATTTACACCAAAATATATACACCACATATCTAATGTAAGTTTCCTGTGTTCTGTGAATGGAGCATTCAGTCACTGCTGTTAAAGCAGCTTGTGTTTCAGAGAGAACTCAGAAGACACCAGATTTCATTTAAGCAATTTGGTGAGTTTATTGCTATCAAGAGAGACAGGAAGTCCTTTTCTTTTGCAGCCCTACTTACTGATTTAGGCTCTTCATAAGATTTTATGTTTATATAAAAATCCAGCGCAGCTTTAGCCATCTTATGTTCTGTATCTCAGAAACCTGCGTGCCCATGTGGTTACACTGGTACTAAATGTGTGCTTGTGAGTCTGTCACTCACCTGTATGATATAGTAGGAGACAGGTTCGGGGTTCCCAGAGTCCCAGGTGAGAGTAATGCTTGTTGCAGTTCTCTCCGTCACCACTGGGGTGCCAGGAGCCTTCGGAAGAGCTGAAGGAGAAACAATAATCTGATGATGACTCAGATTCACACCATCACTCTGCTCTCATAGTTTAATAACCTGAATATAATCAGTCACATCAAAGATAGTTTCAACAAGCCCTTTATTTCATCCAAATTATAAACTATGTATACCAACAAATTTAAACTGAATAGACAGTGAACACCAACTGCTTATTAAAACATAGAAAATTACCAGAAAACAGAAAAATAACGATGTTTTACTAAATATGAAGCTGAGGACAGAAAACCACCGTCAAAAGGCGAAATCAAGAAAAAATCCAGTTTTCCAAGAGAGGCGACTTCAAAACTAAACTCTTCATGTGGTTTATATACATACTACAACTGGATGTCAGTAGGACACTTTATTCTTTTTTTAACATATGTAAGAAACAAAATATTCTTTCATTCTTATTTCAAGGATTATATTTAATTGTTATCTATAATTATTTGACTCCATGTGGTGGACGTCACTTTCCTCACTGGTAAAGTAACTTACAGTTCTGACTCTGTATGGACGTGTTTCAGTTCACAAAGAGAACCAGAGTCTGACTAGAGGCGAGGTCAAACTCACCTTTCACGATGATCTGCGCCACCGCCTCAATCACGCCAAGCGTTGACATGGCGACACAAGTGTAATTGTTGGACTGGCGCACGTCGGTCAGTTCGAGGACATTGCGACCGATGGGCATGTCATCCTCGGGCGTCAGATCTTCGGCTCCCAGCATCCACTTCACGTACGGCATAGGAGAGCCCACCGCCACGCAGGTGATGTTGACGTTCCCCCCCGGCATGATCTCACTGTCCGCCGGGGGTATGGAGAAGCGAGGGGGGACGCGACGTACTGGACCAGATAGCAATAAAAGCAGGAAGGCGGGAGGACAGGGACCATTAGAAATTCATGAATGTGTTGTTTCATAAAGTGCAGCACAGTGGATAACAATCAGGGTATAGACACTGTAGGATGATATATTTTTTGGTTGTGCCATGTGCTCTCAGATGAAGTTTTATGGCATACAGAGAAGACTGCAAGCATTCAGACAGTCTGGTACATCACCACTAGGGCGCATGTGATATCAAAATGTTTTATTCATGGTGTTTATAGGTGTGCTCTATTAAATATTTTATGAACTGAAACACAAAAGATACTCACACACACAGACACACACCCAAAAAAAACCTCACAGCAAACACACATGCACTCACAGGGAAAAAAAAAAGAGATAAAAAGAACACAGGGTACAGTATATCTCAAAGGAGTAAACTGTACAGGCAGGTTTAAACCTTCAGTGCAGCACATAAAACAACCCAGACACACAAACACAAATGGCAGTTTAATGGAAGAAATGAAATACTCGAGAGAGACTCAAAACAGCCACACAGTCGTTACTGTACCAACCTTCTCTCAGCTCTGCAGAGGGAGGTGGGACAGAGCGCGGCAGGAGGAGGAGGAGGAGAAAAAAGAGAGGAAAATGGAAAATATCAGAGAAGAGACAGGAGACAGGGAGAGAAAACAAGTTAGACAAAAGAGCATGGCAAGGTGGCAACAAACAGAAGAAAAGCTTAAAAGAAAAAAGAAGAAAGAGAAAGAAACAAGGAGAGAAAAAAACAACCCAGAAGCCACAGACGGCCGGTGTGTTGGTGAAAGCCTTCCTGTTTAAGGCTCCACTGCTGGCTGTCTCCATAGACCGCCTGTCAAACACTCACTGAGCAGCACCGCAACATTTTACTGGCCCTGCAAGCACTGTTAGACGCACATCACTGACTCTGGGCTGTACGTCTGCCCATCTGTGTGTACGTACGTGCACATGTGTTTATATATGTTTTTTTAGTGTATGACATAGATGTGTGTTTATATGTGAGCATCCAGTTGTGTGTGTGTGTGTGTTTGTTACATATCCCCTGGAGCCTTGTTGGAGTCAGAAAAGCATGCTACACTGTTTAAAGCCTTTTTTGAGGAGGAGGGGAAGGGGGGGGAGGGGGGGGGGGGGGGAGGTGGGCAGACAACAGAGCAAAAGGCCCCGGGAATAAAAATGTCTCCAAGATTTAAACATTTGGTGCGTATGTGTATGTGTGTGTGTTGAAGGAGCAAAGAGTAAGAGACAGAGCCTGAGGAGGTGAGATGCCTGTCAGATTTGGGGAGAAACACAAGTCTTAACCAGACAATGATTTGGTTTTTCTCTGGGGTCTAAAGGCTAAGAAGTGAGGGCAGAGAGATTAATAGCCTGAGTGAAACATTCAGCGCTGCCTTAACTGATGTAAAGAAGCTCTCATTTTTCAAACCATCCTGTTTTATGGCTCTACAGCAAAGAATTATATAACACAGCAGGTTTAATAGCATGATCACATTAATATGATGGACGCACATTCCTAACAGAAGATGTAAAAACCTTATGTATCTTCTTGGAATAGACGTCCCAATATCTGCACATCCATTTCCAATGTGATCCTTAAAGGTATACTATGCAGGATTTCACCCAAACAAAAATAATCCCTGTTAATCATCATTTACTAGACGTGTGTGGTGGTGTATTTATCTGAAGACGCTACACCTTCTGCCTGTAAGTTATTATTTTGTGAAAGTTTGGGCTGTGAGGTTGGGATCTCTCTGTGCTTTTAGTCGACTCGGTGTTTTCCTGCTTCTCTGTTTCTTTCCTCTGCTGTGTGCAGCGTCTCTGTTTGACTGACACACACACATGCAGAGCAGAGAGGAGGCGTGTTTATTTGTGCTTCAGAACAATCAGAAACTGAACGTTTTATTACTCTGATCATGGCTTCCTTCTTGCCACTGCCACTCACTCTCTTCAGTCACTCTCTAGCTCGCTCGACCACCGCTGCTCTCTCTCTCTTATGAGTCTCTTAGGGTTGTGGGGGGGCAACTTTGAATTGTGGTATACCTTTAAATCTAAGTGCTGCCCTGGCTCTTTGGTTTTTATCCCCCTCTCTTACCTCTGACATATAGATTAGCCGGGGTGGAATAGCGTGTCCCATCGCTGTTGGTGGCAACACACTCATACTTCCCCTGGTCTGACTCTTCACTCATCTCTATCTGGAGCGCACCTGGATGGATGGAGGGATGGAGAGGAGGAGCAGAAAAAAGAGAGAGGAGGAGAGAGAGTCACACAGAAAGATAGAAGAGAGAGTGATCAAACAAAAGATGTCAGATAATTGGGTATAGTGCATTATTTATTAACATAGAAATGGTAAGAGCTGCATTAAGGGTAAATGAGTCTGAGGGCTTTTTCAGCAAAAACTGAACTCTGAGGTACTAAAAAAAAAGCCAAATCAATAAGGAGACATTAACAAGTTTCTACCAGTGTCAGCAAAAATCTGCCCAAAACAAGGGTCAGCTTCCTGATTAAGAAATGGGAGGAAAACAAAAACAAAAACAAAAAAATGCACTGATACAAAGTCTACAAAAACGGAGAATGTTCTTCATGCAAAGGCAGAAACAAATAAAACAAGCAGCCAAAATGTTGAGAAATCCAGTCACAAATCCAGTATTTTGAAAACTCTTTGCTGAAAATTGAGATGCAGTTATATTAGGGAGCAAATCATGTTTCACTTTGCAAGGATAAAACGTGACAAAGCTGTCGCCACGGCAATAAGATATCCCCAACCTTTTTCAGATCCACCAGTGGGATCAGGAGTGTGATGTCATTAAAAACACACCCAATAAGGAGGTAAAGACATCAACTGACCTCCATCAAGGCCAACAGATAAAAAAAAAAGAACGACATACGCAAAGCCTTGGGAAGGGACCGACGCTTTCTCGCTCCCTGAAAGTAGAAAAACTGTCAAAAAAGTCAACCAGAGGTTCTTTAAAGATGGTGTGGTAAGGCAAAAAAGCGCCCATAAAAACTTTATCAAAAAAGTGGTTGTTTGGGGCTTTTTATCAGTAATGAGAGAGAAAAGAGAAAGTAATGGTAAAAAAGTCATGAGGAAATGTGTGTGTGTGTGCGTGTGCACGTTTGTGTGTGAGCACACTAATGTCTGCAAGTGTGTCTGAGTCGTCGCCATCTGGACTTTTCAGGCTGAGCGAATAACAGCTGGGAGGGAAAACAAAACTGGGACGTTTGATTGGGCAAATATAGACAAGGTAGAAGGAGAGGCGGGTCGAGCTCAGGTCAAGACCCAAAAAAAAACAAGAAAAAAAAAAAGAGAAAAAATGAAAGAAAATCAGGTCACAAAAAACTTAAAGAAGCAAACAAACAGAAGTAAAAGTGAGAGAATGCTTTATCACCTCAAACTAAGCAAGAAAGAAATAAACCCGAGCTATAAACACATCATGCTTTAGACTGAAAACAAAGTAGCTACATGATGTTAAAGTGATGGCTACAGAAGAGAGATCACAACATGGAGAGGAGGGAGGCTATGGGTTCTGTATTATAGACTGAACGTTGAGGCTGAGATGGAAAAATGAAAGGATGCAGAGAGGATGAAAGACGAGAAAAGGGGAGGTGATTAAAAGTCATAGTATAATGAATTGCTTGCTCAATTCCAATCCCCCCCCCCTCGCACCTACTGCAGATCTGAGGCAGCTGGATGAGTTTTACCAATACAGCATGAGTCTCCAGTCTTGGACTGAAGCCATATTGATTAACCCATCCAGAGCTGTTTTTCAGATCTACGAGACAAGTAGGAACCGGGGGCTGGAATGGAATCAGGCCACTGTGTCATGTTGGTCCTCCCAGCAGTCTTACCTCGTATGGGCGTGCCACCTGAGTGGGCAATGAATGCACGAGATTAGAGAAGGAGAAGAAGAAGAAAATGTTAGTATACCACAGAAGGGGGAGAGGGGATAAGGCAGGGAGGGATACTGAAAGAAGGGAACTGGGGGAGTAACTTGTAAAGGAGAAGAATCAAATTAGAGAGAAAGACTCAAAATATAGATTCTTAGAGAGCGAGAGGAAGAGAGGCAAAAAAGAAAAAGACAGAATAAATAAAGCCTGAGAAGAGAAAGACAGATACTAGATAGACAGAGTGACAGACAGTGACAGAGCTATAAGGAGATGGCTCATTGATTTGACTTCATTGACTTGCAACAGGGGCAGATGTGGCTGTAGGAGGAGGGTAGTGTCTGCCCTGCACTCATCTGGGATTCTAAGTACACTTAATGCTGAGTCTTAACCTGCACTTGTCCCCCATGTGGATCAAAACCAGGTCTAATCCTGCTAGTAGAATGGTGTGCAAATGTATTAGGTACATCTGTTCCTTCAGGAAAAATCCACCCTCCAACACTCCTGGTGTTGTATGTGTTTCTCCCCAATAACTGGCAAAAGGTAGACGATGTGACATCACGTCAAAATCTCTGCAGCGCGACTACGACCGAGTCTGATAGCAGAGAAATGTTCAACAATCTCTCTCAATCTCAAACATCAGTAGGAAATGTCATGTTGGTGTCTCAGCTCCCAGACTCAAAGGAAAAGTCAAACTGTTCAGACTTCCATCTGCTAATAGTAGCAACCACACAGGCCAGAACACAGCCAAGAGAAATGTTACGTCTTCTGTAAGAGGTGTTGAGTAATTTTCATTATTAATTAATCTCTAGATTATTTTTGTGATTAATTAATCAATCAATCATGGGCCATCAACATGGTTAAAGGCTAAAGATGAGAGAGAAAACACACATTGAAGAAGCTGAAAACACAGAATGTTCAGAATTTATTCAATTATCAAAATTGTTGCTAATTAATTTGATGTTAATCAACTAATTGACTTTTCCAGTCTAAAGAGGTTTAAGTCTGATTTTGTTGTCTTAGCTATAGATCACACACACATTAGATATGTATAAATATCCAAGACATATTCTCAAGTATTGGTTGAACGGCATTGTGGGAAATGAAGGAAATCTGACTAAAGTGAAGGTCAAATGGAAATAATTCACTGTTAATTTTAAATATTAAATATGAATATAACAGTTTAAGAGTGTTGAAAGGTGGATTTTTTCTTTAATTGCCAAACTTGTCTGTTGTCTGTTATACTGATGTAAAAAACTACAACTGTCCACAATCAGTCCACTGCTTGTATGCAGTAGTAACCAGGTTAGCTAGATATAAATACTACACTGTACTCTACAGACAGTGTCTAGAAGCCTGAAGCCTGGTAGCCATTGATTTCCTTCCAGTGGCTCCACTAGAGGCCTACCTAACAGCCATCTTCAGTTGATGGCTTATTGACCAGTAACTCTATACAGCAGAGCGGAGAAGAGAGTAAGTGGGTGAGTGAATGACAGAGTGAGTGAGTGAGTGAGGGGAAGAATAATTGAATAAGTGAAGGAGTGGAAAAGTAAATAGGTGAGTGTGAGGAGAAAGTTATTATAAGTCTTTGGGTGTGGAGAGGCTGCAGGTGCACAGGTGAGGGTGAGGCCAGCTACGTCTAGGGTGACAGAGATACGTGTCAGTGTTTATGTGTGTGCGTGTTCATGTGTGTGTACTGTATATTACTTTGAATGTTACTTTAACCAAGACAATGTATGGATGCCTGCAGGCTTATTGTCAAATCGCTGTGTGTCTTGTCTTTGTTTCTGTGTGTGCATCTTTGGTACATTGAATCTGTGTGTGTGTCCAGTGTGGCTGTTAGTAAAATGCATGCCATGCATTTTAATAACACCTCAACATTGTAAAGGTGAGCAGCAGCAGCAGCAACAGTAGCAACATTAGTGAATACAGTATATAGAAGAGTGGACAGTGAGGGTGTGGGCCTCTGAACAGAAGCACTTACCAAAGGACTCTGTGGTTAAAAAGATACAAAGAGAAAAGAAACAGCATAGACATGGCATTATAATGGGACCATTGGTTACACAGAGGAGTTGTAGAAACACCTTGAAAAGCACTGGAACTCCAAAAAAAGAGTCAAGGATATTGATTACATACTACACACAACTTTTTGCTTGAAAGAATCGTAAAAGTCAACTATTCTGTATTCATCACATTGAAAAAAAAAGACTAACATACCAAATATTTTACATCTTAAGCATTGTAACAAATTCTGTTTTAGTGAAATAAAGATTAAAGTCTGAGCAGGAAGTTGAGGGTTGAGCCAGATAATTAAAAAACAACAAAAAACAAAACTGGGATAGAAGCAAAAAGGTTGTTTTCCATAAAGAAGCCAGAGAGTTGGGTGTCTAATCACAAGAAAAGGGTTTTGGGTCCAGAGTTGAGAGGGACTGAGAGAGGGAGGGGGGAAGCTACGACAAGTTACACTACTGTGGCTTTAGAAAAAAAAAGAGAGTGGAGCAGAATTTATTCTCTGTGTGTTTTTCCAAGTAATTTGTCTTTGAATTTAACAATTTCTGTCCATGTTTTCCCTCAGATAATGTGGATTCAATGTCCATTCCACCCCCACGCAAGACACTTTATAAAAAATAAGGAAAAAAAAGGTTATATGCTTGTTTAGTCACAGCAGTGAGCTATCAGAGAGAGGACATTCTCTCAGTGCATGCCACCATCACCTGGCTTTACCTTTCAACTTCTGTCAGCAGAAAAATGTGTTGAGATATGAATAGACAAGTAGCGCACTGGTGCGTGTTGTTAGAAATATTTTATAATGTTTTTTTTTTTTAGCAAGTGAGAAATTAAAGCCTTCGTAATGGTGATTTGCACGGGAAGACCTCAGAGAGTTTGGGAGAAAAGCGGAGAAAGTTGGGAGGCGCTGAGTTCACTTTTAAAAGGCCTTGAAGAGTTTAGAAGGGTTGGCAACTATTCACAGTCAACTCATACCACAGCAGCAGCAGAGAGGGGCATTTGAGAAACACAGCCAGTAACCATGGCAGGAGGGGTGTGGAACAGAAATAAGGAAGGGGTGAACGAGGGCAAGAATAACAGAAGCTTTGTAGGAACAGAAATATAAAAAAAATGGGTTGGGGAGGGGTAAAGGACAGAGGGGGGATAAGAGGGAGGGGATATTGAAAGAGGGATAAAAGCAAAGTAGGAGGGAAAATCTTAAGGTGGAAATAAAAGCCGGGATTGAAGGAGAAAGAAAAGAAGTGAAGGATAAACTTATTGGTTACCTGAGCGGAGCTGCTTGATTCGTCCGTTGTTATTGGATGTGTTGACCGGCAAGAAATCCTTGAACCAGGTAATTTCCGGGTCAGGGTTGCCGCTAGCAGCACAAAGCATGGTGGCGGTCCGAGAACGCTCGACCACTTTCAGCTGGGGACCCATATCTATGGTGGGGAACCCCGAGGGCAGCTGGTCCTCTGTGAGGATTAAATACAAACAGAGGTAGACATTACTCACATCTTTAACTCAGTAGCACCGTGTTTCACTTCTTTGTATAAGCCAACAGGACGTCCACATGTATTAGGATTAGACAGAATTGCCTTCCCTACAGGATAAAGCTGGATAATATCCTGATGGGAATATTACAATGTTCAGCTTCATCCTCAGGAGGACTTTCACACAAAGCCGTGTGCACGAGAACGTCCTGTCAGCTCTCACATTAAAACATATTCCACATCACCTCGTCATGGCTGCAACCAGATCTCACATTTACTGTTATAGTTTGAATGTTGTCAGGTAGCCAGTCA